>NC_051233.1:10139844-10439844 GCF_015220715.1 Pygocentrus nattereri | reverse complement strand
TAACTGATCACTAGGATAGAAGCACACTGTTTGTGTCCCAGCGTTCCAGCTTCAGCACTCCCCACCCACTCGTTCTGTGCCATCCTGTGCCATCTCCCAGATTGCTAAGAGCCTCCTTTGCTAATGCTGTATCTAATGCTAGCATCTGGCCCTCAATTACTGCCAACAGTTTGGGTTTGTGGCTTGCTTCAGAGAGGACTCTACTCTTTTACATCAAAATAGCAGATTAGGAGAAAGATGCCAGCCTTTGCTTGAAAAAGAAGAAAAAAGTTGAGGGTAGTTGATAATAGTTTATACCTAAAATATCTAGGATGAGAACCTCCAGCTAAAGTCATAACCCTAGCATAAGACTGGTTTTATATTATGCCCCAGAGTGGCAACAGGGCTACATCATACATCTGAGATTTCCAACAAATCAGTATCTTGATTGATAGCGCTGTACTGAAATATAAACTTCCATATTTAGTATATACTGATGTGTTTTGCAGATTTTCAGTGTTTTACTTATGTATTCTTTCTGAAAAACTGCTTTAGTATAGATGCATGCAAACATTTGAACACCCCTTATCCAATTACGATGAATTTTCATGCACAGTTTCTCTTTATTTGCTAAGTTTAACATGCTGAGAATACAATACAATGTAAAATGTGGTACCACGTCTGCACAGGCCACATTTTATGCTTTATTTTTTCCCCAGTATGTTACTAAATTCAGCAAATAAATAGCAATTGTCCGTTAAAAACGTGTTTCCTGTAGAGGATGAGTTAACTCCAGTCAGAGAAAACAAATATGTAATTTGACTGGGATACCCAAACTTTTGTGGCTGGCTCTGTGTTTGTACGCGATATCGGGTCATATCAGATTTGCCACGTTATAGCCCATACTTGTTGGGTATATGTTTTTGAAAGACTGATCTAGGCACAGATAATTTCTTGTAAATTAAAAAGTAATTTTGTTTTGCTATTGAAATTTAAAATGGTATGTTTGTAGTTACAATACGTTCAACGGTATTTAATAACCTCCTGGTTAAAATATATAAATCTAGCAAAGCTTGGGTACCTTTCAGCTGCAGGGCTCTTCTCATTTGCTTACTGAGGTGTCTCTGGTGCAACTTTAGTGTACCGTGATCTTTTTATGCTTGTGGATCTTCAAGGGTTATTTAGTGAATGTATTGATACTGTATAGAAACGTGACGACTCAAAGAACCATTGGAATGCCTAATCCTTCATATACCCTGTTGTATACGGTTTAAAGAACCTTTGCTAAGAGAGTAGGTAGAACTTTTAATGCAAATTAAAAGTAGCATATTGGTATTGGGTCAAATCAGGATTTGGTATCTGGGTAGATCCAGCCAAGCAAGCCTTCAGGAGCTGGACAGAAGGCCTTATGTGTTAGATTAACTATCAGGGTAATTAGGGCAGAACAGTTAAATCAATGGTAATGTTATTTTTTGAGAGGAAAAAAGTTACTTTAGGCCTTTTGGAAGCCCTAGATAAATTACTGTCTGAATATAAAATATTAATTAATATATATATATATATATATATATATATATATATATTATGAGGTGCTTTATCATGATTAGGTTTTTTTCAGAAAATCTATGGCAGGCCTCTTTACTGCACTGTAAAACTGCAACATACAAGGTAAAATACATAAATTATTTCTGTGAAAAGCTTCATATTAAATATTGAATGTTTTTTTGTTTGTGGTTAAAATTGAAATGTCAGAAAATGTTCAGAAGCACTACCCATAGCTTAAATCTAACGCAATGACAAATAGGCACTATCTTTGACATTTATGGCCCGAAATAAAAGACTTAACTGTACTAGTCATAGTTTACCAATGGAAATACTGTTAAACTGTAAAGTCTTAAGAATAGAAACTAGTAGTTATGCTTCTTAGCATTCATTCAAACTGATGCTGCATTGTAAATCATAAAATCCTCAGACAGTTTTGACAGTTTAGAATGTAGGTAGGGACATGAAAGGAAAACTGTCAAGCACAAGAGGACCCCATTAACACGCCTGACTGGTGGGATGTGATTTATTTACTATAGTAAAAAAGGCATTACTTATATCTAGACATTCCTGGTGAGATGTTGTATCGTTTGTAGTTTGAGGCCTCGCATAAAAGCAGAGCAAATGGGGCAAATACTACATTACCTAGCATTACCTTTGCTCCAAAGTGACCCACTGCTTTCTACAACCAAATAAGACATGGGTTGTATTTGACACATAAAGGAAAAGAGAGCTTAAATTTCCTTTGAGGGACAAAAAACAAGCCAGCATGCTGATTCAGAGGATGAAGTGTTACCCTTGGGGTTCTGCACAAGATGGCGGGATGTTACGGATACGAGTCCAGCTCCAGCCCAAAGTCAAGCCTGCAATTTTCCTGAGTAGAAGGGAGTCAGTAGGGCAGATGTAAGCAAATTAGGCTTGTTCTCACAGCACCAGCAGATATTGATTCAGTGGAGGGGGAGGGGTTGTTAGTGTCAAATCGAAGACTCTGGGGAAAAAGTCCTTGATGAGGCACAAAGGACACAGGTAATGACCCCAGTGCTTCAGACTATATGTCAACACGAGAGAATAGCTGGGTGGTGTTGACAAAAATTCAATATCAATATTTTCACACGGTCACGGTCTTGCTACTGTATTCTAAAAGAATATCTTCAAACTTTAAGGACTTTTATTGAATCTTCATATTTATTTATCCCCAGTGAATCCAGCTTCCACAGACAGTTCTGTTGTGTTCACTGCTCCACCTGCCACAATGAAGAAATTTAGCTGATGATTAATTGCCGTATATATCATTTTTGCAATTAACAAGTGAATTGAAAGTCTACAGTTAAAACGTTTGCTACGACGCAGGTCTCAATGCATGTGTTCTTTTATTGTAATAGTTTCAACCAATTGAAATTCATGTTATGTTTGTTGGGATATAATCACATGATTGTGAAAGCTAACAACTGTGAAATATAACTGAACTCAGCTTAAATGACGACCATTAGGCGATTGTGTAATAATTGTGACTGGCCTATTCAAAAGTAGTGCAACATTAAATAGATTGTCTAGTAGTCCTAAGTGTAGGGATCTTGAATTACTTCTACTAGACTGGGATCAGCAACATGCGGCTCTTTTACTGCCCTGTTGCAGCTCCACAGCAGAATTAGACTTTTAAAGTAAAAATAAAATAATCTTCCTTTGCAGTGAAATAAAGCCATGCTGATTGTTCTAAACCACCGTTCTAATACAGTTTGAGCAGTAAAAGATCTTAAATGCTGGAGTGAAAGTAGCCTAAAACTGCTAAATCACCAACCTTTAATGCTGAATATTGGCATGCAGACTGCTGGTCACCATAGCAATGCAGACAACAACCTAGCTAGCTTGTAGCTAATGAAAAGACAAAGAGAAAGATTAAGCCGAACATTGATACTTGAGAGATTAATGGGCTTATTTGTGTCCACAAGCACTCAGTTGGTTTTCTGATACATTTTATCTTCAATGAGAAACTGTTAAACAATAAAAGTCGTGAAGCTTCTCATTCGCCAGCTTCTTGTTCAAATTTTCTCATTCCACCTTAAACACTACAGCAGTTACATTCTGCGGCCTTAGACATCATTTAAGGTGGAATGGGAAATTGAAGCTGGTGAATGACAAGCTGTCTTTAGTCTTGTAAAAAGTCAAACGTTAAGAGGCATTTTACAAGAAATTATTCTACTAAAGTTTTCCTCCAGAGATTCGAGATAAGAGGCTGTAGCTGAATTAAAGCTTAAAGCAGAGCAAAGTAAGTCTGAGTTTTCATCTATATTATATTTTTTAGCTTGCACTAGTAGCACACATTGAGTCATAATTACAGCCAAGATAAATGGTAAAATGGACATAAAATGTTGTGGTTCCCAAGGTGGTTTGATTTTAGTTGAAAGGAAAATCGCTCTTCAGAAAAAAATCATACACCAAAAAGTTTTTTAAGCTATTTTGGGTCGCAGTTCATTTCAAGAGTTCCATCTCTAAAAAGACTGACAGTTTCTAACAGTCTAACAGTGTTGGGGTTAGATTTAGGTTTTGAGCTGAAATTAGGATTAGGCTTAGGTATAAATTTAGTGGGGTTAGGTTTTGTGGTTTAAGTCAAGGTGATGTTTAGGGTTAGATTTATTCAAGCTATGACGTTCCACTAAACTTTCAATTGCTTTTAATAGATACTTTATGTTACACTCTCGAAATGACAATTCTTCAAGGGTTCTTCAGTAAGGCAGTGGGCCTCTTTCTCCAATATCCTAGAAAAACAAAATTTTTTTCTCAAATTTGTTCTTGAGAAAGGTCCTAAGAAAAAGTCTACATCAGATTCATCACGTGTTCTTAAACCATAGAACTGCTCATATCTTTGTGCTCTTGAGTGTGTAGATTCTGTTCTTACCTAAGAACAATCCCAATACGAACATGCTGGTGAATGTCAGAGTCTTCATAAAAACTGCTTAAGTGGGGTTTAAAATATGGATCTATATAGAACCTTTTTGAGAATGGTATTCTGCTATTGTTATGAACTTAAATGCCTTGAACTTAAATGTTATGAACTTGTCCCTACTAAAGAACCATCTTATATAATAATGTAGATAAAGACAAGGTGAGCATCTAGAAAGTATCTAGATGTAGACTGTATCTTCTACCGACCCCGTTCTAAAAGCCTGAACTAGAATGTGTGAAGAGAATGCTGACCAGCTTTAGATAGCAGTGAGTAGGTTACTATGACAACATCAGAGATGTGATCTTTTGTCTCTGGCAATGCAGGAAGGACGTATGTGCTGGCTAATGACCCAGAAATTGGGGCCTCCGTTCTGCAACTCACTGGAGTTGGATCGAATTTTTCAAAACATGCCTATGTAGTATGAAATATGAATCCATTATCAGGACTCTACGTATATGCCAGGGAGTGCTTGTGTCAGAGTCAGTTGTCTTGACATTTTGTACAATCTAGTACTGAATCCAGAGGCATAACTTAAAGCAAATTACTACACAGTACGTTGAAATCCACTAAGGATCTTCCAGTGGTTGCCATGGCAGCAGTACTACACTATAAAGCAATGGCACAGATCATTACAATTTCAATTCCACTGCATGTAGGCTTCTATGCTGTTCAAAGCCACCCACACCCATACATGCACACCAAAGTGTGTCTTAAACGGTTTGCCATTCTACTGTGCTTGCTTGCTGGGTTCACTGTAAATGAGGTTTCACCTCACCTGCATCTAATAAAATTAAGATAAACAGCAACCTTTTTAAATTTCTAGTTAGATGGAAATCAAGAACTGTGGCCTAGAGACAGCCTCATTACTCATGTAAAGTAAAATAAAGATAAAATGGTGTAAGCAGTTTTGAACTGAATTAAAATATGTGGACATCTGCTCAGCTCATAATTTACATATGCTGTACATTATTTCATACCTAATTAATTCAGTGAAATGTAAATCATGTGAAATCACCTGAAATGCAAGTCATTCAGAGTGGCTTGTTGTGGGTTCATTTATTGAATCTCTGATTTTCTTTACAGTGATGGTGATAGATGTCATGGCTCAAAGTCTATGGATAAAATAATGATAATTAAGTTGGCTTGAAACTTCTTAGTTAACTTCTTAGTATTATTATTATTATTATATACTCAAAAAACTAAATGCTACTCCACCTCCAGTTTTTGAGCTAGAGCCTCGAAACTTGGCAGGATTGTAGGTCATATACCCGACTAGGTTGGTTATCTAAGCGATCCGGCTTACGGTTTTTGGAAAATTATTGTTCATAGATGATATTTTTCCCCTAGGGAATGAATGGGTGGAATGTTGGCGACATGCCACACTTGATGTCACAATGGACACCTCTCACACACACACACACACACACACTCCCACACGGAACACATAGTCTCACCCGCTCACAGCCTAATGCACATCAGTATCAGCACGTATGATTTTTTTTTAAGGTGGAACTGCTTTTAAGGTGGAATTGCACTTAGGTAGTGCTGAATTTAAGGTGGAACTTGTTTTAAGGTAGCACTGAGCTTACGCTGACACTGAAATTAAGGTGGAACTGCAATTAACATAGCACTACATTTAAGGAGGCACATAATTTAAAGTGGAATTCTCTTTAAGGTAGCACTAAAATTAAGATGGCACAGAATTTAAGGAGAAACTTCTTTTAAGGTGGTACTGCAGGTAACATAGCACTAAATTTAAGGGGGAACTCTATTTAAGGTAACACTTTAAGGTGGCACAGAATTTAAGATGGCACCCAATTCGAGGTGGAACAGAATTTAAGTCAGAGAAATTAATTTACACATAATTTAAGGTGGAACTTCAATTAACACAGCATTAAACTTAAGGCAGCAAAAAATTTAAGGTGGAACTTAATTTAAGGTAGCACTGAAATTAACGTGGCACAGAATTAAAGGTTGAACTTCATTCATGAATTATCAACAGTGTTAAACCATTTAACCATTTAAATGTTTTAACATAATTAACTGGCTTTTTAAAGCCAACTTAAAGTTTCTTCACAAACTTTCCATTTCTAATTTTATTTATTACAAAATACAGCCAGCAAACCCTCACATAACTTTGGAGTTTTATATATAATGTTAATAATGGTAAAATAGTGGTAAATCTCCATGCAATCCCTATCTTTACCACGAATAAATAAAAAAAGATTTAAGGCCAAAGCCTTGTTTCAAAACCACTATAAAACACTGTCTCAGACATCAGGCAGTAACCATTTAATAGCTTTGTGTGATGGAAATGGAGGCATTAAACTTTTCAGACATCTGATTCCTATGACTACTACTGGGAAAAGTTCTGAAATGATATGTTTCACTAGAAACATATCAAACCACTCTGAAGGACTTTGTGCAAAAATGAATAAATGGGCAGAATTTGATACAAATGAATCATTTCAAGTGCTGGCTTCTTCTATTCAAAAGTGGTGGATCTTTTAAATTACCGCCCTTGTATGCATCAATGTGTGAATGTATGATTTTGTGGGAACCAAATGGCCCCGTCATGAATGAAAGTATGCAATCACTGGTTCCTGCTAGAATATATATATATATATATATATATATATATATATATATATATATATATATATATATATATATATATATATATATATATACAATAGACATTATATATATATATATATATATATATATATATATATATATATATATACACATACCCAGACACACACACTGATCAGGCATAACATTATGACCTTGTTTCTATGCTCATTGCTCATATGCTCAGCTCTACTTACTATATAGGTGCACTCTGTATTTCTACAATTACAGACTGTAGTCCATCTGTTTCTCTGCTTACTTTGTTAGAGAACCTTTTACCCTTTTCTTCAGTGTTCAGGACCCTCATTGACCCTCACAGAGCAGGTACTATTTGGGTGTTGGATGATTCTCAGCAGTGCAGTAACATTGATGTGGTGGTGGTGTGTTAGTGTGTGTTGTGCTGGTCTGAATGGATCAGACACAGCAGTGCTGCTGGAGTTTTTAAACACCACGGTGTCACTGCTGGACTGAGAATAGTCCACCAATCAAAAATATAAGCCAACAGCGTCCTGTGACCACTGATGAAAAACACATACTTTGCAGCAGCAGATGAGCTGTCGTCTCTGACTTTATCTACAAGGTAGGCTGACATGGTAGGAGGGTCTAATAGAGTGGACAGTGAGCTTATTTTAGGAGGCTTAGTTGTAAGACTGTGTTAAAACTAACCCTGCTATAATGAGGCTGTACTTTAGCCTGGCTAGGTCTCACTGTGAGTTATTAACATGCTTCAAAATGGTGCTATATTACAGTCACTGGGATGGCAAGAAGTGTTGTGAATTCTGTCATATACACACAATTCAGCAAAAAAAAAAACACTTCAATGATGATGTTATGGGAATAATGGGCTAAAAGCATGTTCTACTCAAACATGTTGAACTACATTAAAAATCTATGCAAATGCACAGTTTATTTTCCATTATGGATCCATTAGACCTGCAGTACTGAAAGCTGTTATGACCAGCTAATGCTCCCATTACCCCCTCTTTGTCTGGGTGATTTGTGTCACTGCTCTCAAGGATGGATAAGCCTTACACCGTAGGTGTAACTTGATACATATACAGTCTGCATGTGTACATGAAATGTTGAAATTCTCCACTGGAAGATGTCCACTGATTGTGTAAACAAGCACACAGAAAAAACTGACACCCATGTAGACACACACAGTGACTGCCAGCACCAGTGACCAGATGCCCTCCATATGCCACTAATCAAGCTCAAAGGCTGACTGCTTGGGCTCTCTAAGGGGTTCACATCTCTCACAGCTGAACTCTGCTCGGTTGTTGCAAGCAACTGTGTGGTGACAAAACTGCTTTTTACAGGATTTTCCTCAAGACGTCCACAAGATCGGTGCCAATCAGTCAAGCTAATTCTTCCTGCCAAGAAATTATATCTCTTTGTTCTTTATAGTTTTTATTATGTACTTCCTTTTACCAGAAAAAAAAAAAAAAACAGATCTTCCCATCTTAGTAAACATTTTACTTTTTTGTGTCAAATAATACAGTAAAGTACAACCCTATCACACTGAAGTTGTGATGGAGGGGAATGTGGCAAGCCATGGGCCCATCGGTGAGTAGAAAGTACTATGACACACCTCTATAACCTAAGAATAGCTCCACTCGTTTGTGTTGAAGTACCCCCCAGTTATCAAAGGCATGCCTGTTAATGCCAGCAACATTATATGACTTTCTTCATAATATTGGAAAAAATCTAAAAAAAAAAAATTTAATATGATGAATGTTATACTTCACTGATTCTGTTAATGATGTGTAAAACATCAGTTATCAATGTTTAAAGCCAAATGTGCAACTTTTACTGTTCATTATTACTTTTTGGTGAGACGAGGAGAAAGCAAAACTCAAGGATACACTGAGATTTTTATAATTGTCTTAAAATGTTTGTTTTTTTAAATGGATGTCCACCAAATCCATGTCCACCTTCACTACATCCATAAACCTTCTCTGAGGTCTACCTCTTCTCCTTCTACCCGGCAGCTCCATCTCCAACATTCTTTGACCAATATATCCACTATTCCTCCTCAACACATGTCCAAACCATCTCAACCTGGCCTCTCTGGCTTTATCTCCAAACTGCTCCACCTTCACTGTCCCTCTGATCTGCTCATTTCTAATCTTGTCCATCCTTGTCACTCCCAATGAAAATCTCAGCATCTTCATCTCTGCCACCTCCAGCTCAGTCTCCTGCCTTTTAGACAGAGCCACAGTCTCCAAACCAACCATGTTTTTTAAATGGATATATATAACATATTAACTTCCTGAACTCCACAAAACTATTAATGGCTCAGATTTTAATTTGTCACTCCCATAACTTTAGAATAACTCAACAAGTTTGCATTGTTTTCCATGTAATTACTGAATAACGATCCTTAGCATGTAATAGAAGTCACAGAGTTTAACCCTGGAAAAGGCCAGGGCCCACCAGCAATAAGCTGTAATACACACTTCCGGGGCAGTCGTGGGTTCGAGGTTAGGGAACCAGCCTTGCGACTGGAAGGTTGTTAGTATCCCCTGAACCAACAGCACATGACTGAGGTGCCCTTGAGCAAGACACCTAACCCCTAACTCTTCAGTGCTATGGATGGGGCTGCCCACCGCTCCGGGCCAGTGTGCTCACTGTCCCCTAGTGTGTATGTGGTGTTTCACTGCACAGATGGGTTAAATGTGGAGGTGAAATGTCCCCACTGTGGGACTAATAAGGGTCACTTAATAATAATACAGCCTAAGAATAGCTCAACCTTTCAGCCCTCTACACTGTTATTATAAAGGTTCTGTGTAGGTACATTTTTCGTTGGTACTGTAAAGGTACAACAGTGGTTTTAAGGTCTAATTGTATACCTTAAATACGTTTTTTTAGGTGAAACATTTGTTCCTTTTCATAACCTAATGTTTTAATACAGAACAATAAAACAAAAAGTCTGGAGATGAGATAGGGTGTGGCGTCAATACAACTTCGAAAATATAATAATTTGAATTATGGTTCTATTATGTTCCCTGACTAAAGATACTGAGATGTACCCTTGAGGGTCCCACCCCAGTGACAAGAGTGACAGCTGCACCAGTGATAGCTGTGTACCTTTTTTCTAAAAGAGTAGTTACTGAATAATAAGCCTTAGTATGTAATATGCCTAGGATCAAGGGGTCAAGAGGTTAATGTACACTTTTGAGCATGACAGCGGTTTGATGTTCAAACAAGTTTTATTTCATAATGTTTCAAAACCTCAATGACAGTGAAAATGCCAATTATTTTTAACGAAAAATAAAATGTTAAAAAACATCATTTTTCACTTATATTAAAAACATTTCATAAGCTATGTTAATGATAAACATAAAATGTTGGGGACTCAACATGGCACACTTTTCATGGAATGACTCACTTTAAAAATGAGTGCTGCTGATGCTGGGTCGGCCACTTATTTGAGCTGGCTGTGAATATTTTCCATTGTTGTTATAAAGTAAGAATGTGAATCAGGACCACTTTTAAGTCACAGAGCACCATCACACAAGCCCTAAGCATACCAGAATATAAGCTTGGTTTGGCATGTCAGGCTGTTGTCCATTTTTATACCTTTGTAACAGCATTGCTAAGGGAATGCTAGCTAGCGAAGCTGAGTTTCAGTGGTTCACAGCAACATGATTCAGCAATGTAGTCACATAAAAGTCCATTACACTATTAGTGTGAGTGAGCATGTACACAATGGTAAATCAATTTAAGTCAGTAGGCCTACAGCCTTATCCACTAGATAGCTTCATGCTGGGCAGTAGCAGCTAGCCCAAACTCTGACTTACTGTAAAACATGACTGAATGCTAACCAGCTAACTACCCCAAAATATAGCTACCCCAGCCTCATTTGGCTTATTGCTTTTGTAAAATGGCAACCAACATAAAATATGATAAAATGCACAATGTTTCAATAATAACAAAGTTATTATTAATAATAATAATCGACATAAACAAGTATTCCACCACTAAATAAATTCCTTTAGAGTATGGTTTGGTTGCTAAGTACCCATGGACTGCTGAATGAGGAGAACATTCGCTGTATATTGTGAATATAACTTTTTGTCATATAACAATGAGCATAAGTTAACACAGCACTGTTTAATGCAAAAACCTTTTGCTTTATTAGTACTTTCTAGTCACCAAATTACCACTGCGAGTCATATTTAGCACCAAACCAATAGCTCCCCTCTTTTCATGCTGGGACTGGATCTCAAAAGACTCTCTGCTCCCTGAATAGTGCAGTAAGCAGGAATATAAATACTGGATCCTGCTGCCCAATGGTGCAAAATAGAGCTAAGAAATAGTCATTTTGGACTATTGGCCACATCCATACTTGGTAAATGGTGCACTATTTGGCTGTACAGGCTAGAATTTCTAAACATTCACCCGTTTTATAATAACAGTTCTGGGATCATGTGCCATTTTTTATCATGACAGTTTGTTTTGATGGTTTCGTTGTAGATGCTTTACCCATGTTAACATTTACCTTAGCTTTCCTGAACTTAACTATTCCTGAATATAACACTAACTCTAACCTTGACCATAACCTCAACCCAAAACAATAGTGCTAACCTCAGTCCTGACCCCACTAAAAATCAATTGATCACCAGATGATTTGCTAATAATTTCATCAACTGGGGATTATACAGGGCTATAGAGAGCTGTTTATATAAGGTAGGACCTTGTGTCCATATGACATTAAGATTGATGGACATGAATTTACACCATCATTCAGCTGTCCAGTCTGAAAGTGACCCTGTGATTCAGAATGGCAGGCACTGACTGAAGCACATCTGCTCAATTCCCAGAGAGCTGTCTGTCACTGAGAGCCTGTGGACTGTTCCTCATTTGAGCGTGTGATGAACATGTGATTTCTGCATCTTACACCAGGAAGGATGTGTTGTTTAGGGCCCCTACTCAGAGACTCACTGTGATACTGTGCTTCATAGGTACTGCTAGACCAGTTTTAGGAGAACATTTCCAAATAAATGTACATTACTAGTTCAAATTGTCTATAATTTATTCTGATTTATTCATTATTCAACTGTGCATTTCACAATATACTGTAGTAGAAATGTGTCTGCTGTGCTACCAGAGATTTACCAGAACCTGTTTTCTAGGTTTACCACTGTATAATGTCTGTCGGGTTTCTCAAACACTAGATGGCGCTCCAGAGTGAGTCCAAAATGAATGGGTTAAGATGGAGCATTTCAGTAAAATCATAGTTTATAAAAGCTTAAACATTTTAATGTAAAATAATACAGTCATTTCTTCAACACAGAACAGCATAGAACATCTTAACACTGCTGTTACATTTTTTAACGCTTTTATACTTGAGTCATAGGAGTTTTAATTGGCTCCTCATGTACATTCATGACGTCAGTGAGCATGAACAGCCAATGAGCTGCTCTGCTGGTCAACCAATCAGCACTGAGTAGCAGTAATGTTAGCATCCTGCTTCCCAAACTGTGCTGTAGAGAAAAGGAAACATACAGGTAAGTTTTCTTTGCTTTTTGAATAAAATACACCAATTCTTTCTAAAATTAGATTCTAAAATTAAATTCTAAAATTAAAGGAAAGTTTTGGGCAAGTGGTTAGAAACTTTTTGTTTTTAGCCATTTAACTCCATTCATCCCCATTCATTGAACACTCACAGGCGCCCTCTGGCATTTCGCAGTTCTGTTTTTGATAAAGCGGGAAGAGGCCAGGCCAGAGAACCTGCAGAGAGGAAAATTACCACTCTGCAATGGCTTCTGGGTTTCTCAAATGCTAGAGGGCACTCCCAAGCGTTCAATCGATCCTCACACTCTAGCAGTAAAGCCCCCTCCTCCTGCCCAAATCCTGTTTGCTGTAGAAAAAAGTAAATATATAGTTGAGTTTTCTTTGCTTTTTAGTGAAATACATCCTTCTACTTTCTAAAATTAAAGAAATGTTCTGGGTGAGTGATTAGAAACTATTTTAATTTATTGTTTTTAGCCATTGAGCGCTATTTACTCCCATTCATTGAAAACTCACTTATGGCCACTTTCTGCTGTTTAGCAGTCCTGTTTTTGATATAACGGGGGGAATAGGAAGTGGCCAGGCTCCTCTGGATTTACTAACGTGACGTGAGAAGTGGAACCCTCGGATCGGCCAATCATATCAGACCCCGTAAGATGTAAGCCAATCATATCAGACCTTACAGAAATCTGAAGATGAGATTGAAAATGAACCTACGTACAATGTGGATTTGTGGCGATTTGTGGTCAGTATAGCTGGTTGGTGGGTTTTTTCTAACTAACTTTGGATTTAGGTGAGGTAAATAAAAGCAGTTAGACTAACACTAACATTAGCTAGCTAGCTGAAATGCCAACTAGTTAACAATTTGAAGATAAAAAATAACGTTATTGTTAATTTCATTTTCTTTGTTTTTATATATCTTCAGTATTTGGAAAGAATGACACTAGTATTTGCATTACATTGTTGTTTACAGTAAGCTCGTGTAGATGGAGAGTAAGAGGTGGCAGCTCTGAAGGCCACTCAGATGAGAAGATTTCCTTACCAGTTATAACAGAAAAAACTATCTGAGTTTATTAAAAATAATGTATTACTAAACACAGATGAAGAGAGGAAGAGAAAAGCTGAAGAACAGAGTTGTTAAACCCTTCATTTAAAATGAATACTATATTCAATGAAAATTAATGAAGAAAGTTCTGTCACTTAGCTTATTAAACCTGCTTACAGAGCAAAATCTGAGCCTGAGACTGAACTGATGGATAATCTGCGTGTTTGAATAGTATTTTTAGGATCTTGCTGCTTGTTAGAGAGAGGAGATTGCATTGCTTGACTTTAGTATGAGTATGTTTGCTTGGTTTGTGCAGGTTGTAAGTGGATGGATAGTGGTCTGAAGTCACACTAGCTTTGAGCTTAATACAAACTATGAAGAGACAGATCTGCTTGTGCCAGTTTGACCAAATAGCCATTTTGATTACTTTCCTGGCTGTTGCTGCTCTAAAAGTTCATAGTGAACAGACATTTTGGGGCAATTCATTTAAATTTTCTTGGGGACCACACCCCCAGGCCTCCGGGTTTAGCCTTCCTATCTGTAAACCTCTAGAGATGCCCTTGCTGTGCTTCGTTTGGAAACACATTATGAAAAATGAACATGTCGATCCTGCTTTTCATAATTAATCGAAAAGTTAAAGCGAGAAAATTCAAATTTCGAAAGAAAGCAAAGCATTCCCCAATATTTTGGGGTAGTGTAAGGCTGAGAGACAGACATAAGGAGAGAAAAAGCTTCCTCTCTGTGTCCTGTGGAACTCCCTTCTTAGATGGCACTAATGTGAGTCTTCTGAGAGCTGCCCTACTTTATGCCTGACAGCTGACTGAGAGTGTGTGAGTGTGCCTTCCCATCAAAACCTTGGCTGACAGCTACACATGGTGCAGAGATGAGACCATCC
Organism: Pygocentrus nattereri; assembly: GCF_015220715.1. Lineage (NCBI taxonomy): Eukaryota > Metazoa > Chordata > Actinopteri > Characiformes > Serrasalmidae > Pygocentrus > Pygocentrus nattereri. The sequence continues at coordinate 10,425,288 of NC_051233.1, read as the reverse complement.
TTTGGCTCAGCACCGGCCAGGTGGTAAGGGAAAGACTGGATGAGATGGATGGATGGCTAGATGGATGGGTGGGTGAAAGGAGGCTTGGGTAGATGAATAATTTAACCAGGCATTAGAGGGGAGAAAAGCAAATGGTGACTCATGGATTTGATGGGCCTGGATGAAGGAGAGAAAGCTCTGAGTGCTAAAAGTCTTAAGCAGTTGTGGATCCACTGTACTGTACACCTTCTGCTATGGATCGAATTCGGTCTGGGACTGGTTTATTGACCCAAATTCTAATCTGAAACATTTTGGAAGAATGTAGGGGACTGACTTCAGGTCAATAAAGAACATCTAGCATCAACACCCCAAAATGTAATCTGCTGAATCTTAGGTGTTTATTTATTTGGCTGAAGAAATGGTGATAAGTAATGTTATTCATTCCAATATGCCGTGTAGGGCTACAACAATTAGGTGAAAATGTGAATTATAAAAATGTGGTTGTGTTGTTTATTTAAAAACAAAAGTTATGCAATTTTGTGTAATGCTTTTATGATGCATATGGGCATGCTTCAGGAAGCGTAGTGCCGGCTGAGGGGTCAAAAGTTATAGGCATTCAATTGTGCTTTTTGGCCTTGCTCTTTAGGCAGACATTTTTCCAGATTCTTTAATTCTTTTAATGATATTATGCACCACAGAAGGTGAAATACCTCAAATTCTTGCAAGCGCTCATTGAGGAACATTTTTCTTAAACTGTTGGATTTTTTTACTGATGCATTTTTGTCAGTGTGGTGAGCCTTGACCTATCCTTGCTCTTAAAGGCGACCTATTATGCTTTTTTCATTTTTCCCTTTCCTTTAGTGTGTTGTAGGTTTTTTTGTGCATGTAAACAATCTGCAAAGTTACAAAACACAAAGTTCATGCCAGAGGGAATAACTCTCTCCTCCAGAAACTGCTTTCTCAGCTGCCTGAAATGCTTCATTGGAATTCCAGCTCTTTCCCTTTGTTTCAAGATGATGTAATCTTGTAGCACAATCATTATTGCTTGCCTACCAGCAAGCTTGGCTCACCTTCACACAGTGCACAGCAGCTACTGGAGTCCAGGAAGAGTTTGTTCTGAGTTTTAGGATCGGACTCTGGCTCATATGGCAGGATCAACATCATTGTAAGATTATCGGACACAGCTGCTCAGGAATAAAAGGGTATGTTTGCAGACTGCAAGACAGGGGTGGAACATTTAGCAGGATGCCCCTACCACTTTCAACCGCTCTGGTGGTTAATCAGTCAGAACAGCGTGGGCGAGCTGACCAATCAGAGCACACTAGACTAGATGAACAGTATGAGAAAATAATGTTTTGGAACACTGAACTATGTAACTCCAGTCTAGTAAGCCCCAAAAATAAAAGCATGAACACTGAAAATGAACGTAGTTGGTCCTCTTTAAAGGACTAGGCTGTTCCTGGATGTTCTTTTTACACTCAAACATGATAACATAACCTGTATAAGATGTTTTTTGGACAGTTTACAATGAGTGCATTTTCATTCACTTAATAATCAGATGACTGTAGAAAAAAGGATTTTGCCAGTAATCTGTTTAATGCATTTACATGCGCTTGGGTAACGAGATAATGGGAAAACTCTAGGGTTTAATGAGACAGGCAGTAATCAGATTTCTGCTTTGCAACCAGCCAATAAACACACAGAAGATGGCATGACGTAAACAATGTAAAACTCATGAAACTTCATGATATTTTCTTCATGGCTTTTTTTTTCTTTTGTGCCCGTTACCTGAAAATATGGACATACGTCATCTAGAGGAGGAAGAATATTTAAACCCTTTGTCAAGCACATGTTTGGTTTCAGCGTTAATCCAAAAGTGTTTTGCTGCATCTCACAGCAACACTCCTCGCTTATTTCCATTACCGGCATCAGTTTTCACTCATGTGCAGTCTGAGAAAACCGAAAGAAACCAGACTAAGAGTTTACATGCCCTGAGAAATCTGATTACTGAGCTAAAACCCAAATCTTTTTCGGATTTCTTTATCGGGTTTCTAGAACTTATTCCGATCTCAGTATACTGTTTACATGACCATTTGAATAATAAGATAACTGCAAAAATATGAGTATGATCATACTGTTGAGTGCATGTAAAGGCACTACTTGTTTCTAGTCTTAAACTGTGCATGACCCAGCTTTTTTGGAGCAGTTTCAGAATGAGCATATGTTCATTTAAAAAAAAACACTGTAATGGAAAGGTAAAGCATTACGTATCATGTCTTTGTACTATTTTTGTTCAAATACAGATCAGAATAGATTCATTAATCACTCCTTTTTGTTTTCATTTGCAACTTTTTTTGGAAAAAGGTAAAAAAATATCTAGTATCTAATGAGATAACCATCATCAGATGACTGGATGCACTAAAGTGCAAGAGCACTAGTGAAGGCATACTGATGTGATAAGTCGATTATTCAGTTAACAGTTGGCAGATTAATCGATTATAGAAATAACAGCTCTACTGTACTGCTAAATAAAAAAACTAGACCGTTTCCCTTTCTATGTTTAGGAGGTGTCGTAGAAAGAAATCAAACAAATGAATCGAGAGAGACAAATACCTTACTGTTACTGCCATTAGGCTCCATTTATAATAGTAATTCAGCGGAATATCACTGAACAGATGAAGATCATTTCATTCTTTGCAGTGAAAGAGGAATCATTCAGTGTGTCCTTCTGTTGCAGGTTCACACACACACACACACACACACACACACACACACACACACACACACACACACACACACAGAGGGATCATCAGATTTCCACTACTGCCATGGAACATGTTGGAAATGCAGGACATGGTAGACCTTACTATAAATAGCAAGCGCATGCATCCTGAGAGAGAGAGAGAGAGAGAGAGAGAGAGAGAGAGAGAGAGATCATAAGTGTGCATTAGTGCTTGGATTGTAGGATGAACGAAACTGATTACACATGTTTGTATTCCTCTCTCTTTTTGGGATATTTTCATTAACTTTTGTATTACTTGACTCTGCTGTGCTAAATGTAAACCCAAGACCAACTTAATCTCATTTTCCAAAAGCATTTTTAAAAACTTTTTACACTTTTTAACACAAAAGCAGCATTTTTTTTTGTAAAAAAACCCCACAACATCTCAAAATCATCATTTGTGGGGGCATTTGGTCCCCAGAAAGGGTTAAATACACACACACACTCACTCACACATGCCAACACGTCCAAGAACGCACATATGGACACGCACACAGATGCTGCTGTTGCCTTAGACGTCCCCACAGGCAGAAAAACACACAGCTAATGGTTTTAGCTTCTAAAAAAAAAGAGCGTATGGCTGACACATCCAGTTCAGCTCCAAGCTTGTAGCCTCCCTCCACGTTTCTACGTGTGTGCTGAGGATTACTCCACCTGATCAGAGGGTTAAGTATAGAAACACCACTTCTCTTCCACAGATGCTTCACACAAGCTTGCATGCTGTCCATGTTTTACTGTCCACAGGCCTCTACCGGTCTCCATGGAAACAGATGTACACCAAACACGTACATATCAGAATACCTGACACACTGTAGCTTTCTCAGTTGTGTACTGAATGCTAATATTTTTAGCAGGGCTGGCTGTAGAATTTTGGGGGCCCCCATGTGCCTAGACACTCCCCCAGACCAACGGCATGGACGCAAATTTTTTACTGTGAGGTCTCAAATGTAATTGGCATATTTGTCCTCTTTGTATTTTAGCAATCTTTTTGACGGTATACTGTTTGTTATACTTGACGGTATACTTGTTTATGTATGTTCAGTCTTTTTTTTTATTATTATGTTTAATATGAAAAGATTTGCTGAACTATGGTGTGAATAAGGACAAGTCTTAATGTCATCCAAAGATTTTTAACATATAAATCTTAAGTAGACATTCCCAGTATAATCTTATATATATAACATTAACAAACTGTGTAAATTTAGAGGCTAATAACAATGACTACTGCAGGTGATGTAAATTATTTAAAAATTTAAAAAATCAAAACTGCATTCTCCATCCAGATTTACTACTTCTTGCTTTTTGACCAAAATCCAAAAAATGGCGTAATGTTAATACCTCTGAATTTTTTTCTTCTTCTCTTGCTTAAGATATGATTAATCAGTGTCTTTCCTTCTCTTTCCAGCATCTAGATAACATAATGGTAACTTACAGTAATTACTTAAAAGTTGTAAGGGCCCCCTGATGGGCATGGTGTCCTAAGCACCTGCGTATGTCATTTGTTAGGTAGAGTTTGCTCTAACATTAAGAGGACAGACAGTCACCATATCGCCCCCTACTGTTTGCATTCTAACACAGGTTACCAATGAATTAGAGATGATATGTTACAGGTTCTACAACATAACATCCATCCAATATTCAATAATATTTGACACTATGTTAATGTTCAAAATGCTTTCTGTAAAAGAGAGAAATAGTTTCCACAAAGCCAACTACAAGATATGTTGCGCTGATGACATCACTGTCATCCCACCAAGCCATGGGTCACAGTTATCACTGCCAAAACTACCTTTGAGGACACTGAATTTGGGACCTTGGTAGTTTCAGACTTTTCTTTTTCATGTATCTCCATTTATTTTCAAGATTTAATATAGAAACAGCAGCATTCTGATATTGTAGTAGTTTACTCTGAGGTGGGGCCACAGCTATCATAGGTCTACCTTATCAAATGGGGATGGAATATTTATTAAGCTGCAGTTTTTAAGATGCACTGTGAAACAGTGATATTTGATTTGTTTTCTCTGATCGCTGTCACTGTGTTATGGCCAATCAAGTCATTTTGCTCTCTGCCAGGCCTCTGCATGGGTTGCTGTGGTAACGATGTAGGCGTCAGTAACTATGTAGCTATGCTGGTGACATGGATTTCAAATGCAGATGCAGGAAAGATGGAGGTGCATCATCTCACTTTCCAAACTCTTCCAAATTCTCTGAATGAGTATGAAGCTTTGGCGCTCTTCTTTGCCAGACTGTGACGCATCTGTAAAAATCTGATTGGAAAGGCATTTCAAACAATTTGGATCCAAAGTTTGGATGTGATTTGAGAAATATCAGATTTCATGCTTTCATTTGCATTTTTTCTTTTTTTTTTGCTGTCCAGACTCTCAAAAAAACAATCTGCATTCAATCTGGGTAAGCCAAAAATCTGATTTGGGCTGGCTGTCTGAACAAGGCCTTTGACTTCTTGAGTCAATAGTCAAATGATTAAGTCAATAAAATTAAACAGATCATCTGGAGTCAAATCCATTTATGGAACAGTGATGCGAGTAATGTATTAAAAAATAATGAATGGATAAAAAAGGAGCAATGATTTGGTTAAAAAACTGCATTGTTCCTTCTGAGACCCCCTAATTGTGATTGGCCCTAATCACTGTAATTTATGTTCTGAGACCTCCCCCTGACTGTGATTGGTCCTAATCCCTGAGTTGTTTGTTCTGGGACCTCCCTCTTGACTATTACTGGTCCTAGTCACTGTGTTCTTTGTTCTGAGACCTCGACCTGACTGTGATTGATCCACTGCATAAAGCAGGCTTCTAGTGGTGCTCAGATACACACTAAATTATTAAGTATACTCACAACAGTATTAAGGATACTCACAACAGTATGTTCAGCAGTACTTTGAATTAATTTAGTTCTTGTAATGCATGACAAACTAATGCCATGACATGCCAAAATGTGTCATAGGTTGTGATCTTGTAGGGCCATTTGAAACTCATGCCAAATTGTAAAAAAGTGTTTTTTGGTTTTCATTAACTGTTCTTTTTTTGTACTTCTGTGAGGGCTCCCAAGTGGTGCAACCATCTAAGCCTTACTATCAGAAGATCGTGAGTTGCTAGCCAAGGCAGGCTTTTAATTAACATTAATGGAGGCCAATAAGCCACTGAAAATGAAACTTTCCAGAGTCTCTTGACTATTTGGAAAAACAATACAAAAAAAGAGAACAGCAGAAACACTGGCTGCTCACTGAAGGTTCCTGCAGTCATAGGCCAATTATTAATTGTCTGTCTCAGTCAGCTTTTGCCCCTGGTCCACATCCTCTGTGCTTTTGCATTGTTACAACAATGACTACGGAGCAAGAAGCCAACTTCCGCTTTGCTGGCACAACTAATGCTGGTTGTGTTCTGAACTGTGCCAGTGACATCTTGTATAAATATACAAAATATTACAAATAATGCATGGGAACGAGATTGTAATGTGTGGCTACGACCTAATTGTCTTGTTCCTATGCCTTACTAAGTCGTGGCCACACGTTATTTTTATTTATATAGGATGTCACCAGCAGGGCTCCGTAGGTTTGTTCATGAAGCCGATGAGCAGCTTGTGCGAGCTGCTGATATTTCAGAATTATTGATTTATGAGTTTTTACTGCCATTATATAAATGAAATAATTCACCTTTATCCTACACAGCACAGTACTAATGAAAGAGTTGAGATCCCTTTTCAAAGTTTCCCAGCAGTGAGTATCCCTTCCTTTTTCACTACGCATTGCACTGTGGGACAGCAGCTGTCTATCTGTGAGTCTTTTATTATTTCTTTTCTTTTCTTGACATATTTTTTGTAGTCATGAAGAGTTGTTGTATGTACACTTTATTTTGTTTATTTCAACATTTGAGCCCTCACATACACAAATATAGGGGCTTTTTTTCTGTAAAATCATGGCATGTCATTATTTGATGCCCTGTATTTAAAATAAAGGGGTCACCAACATGTAAATAAAGCATAGTCTGGCTAATTAAAGTGAAAGGTTGTACAAAATAACAAAATAACTGGTATAATGAAAAAGGGTAGAATTAAAATATAGGTATTTTTGTTCCACGTCCTAAATGTTTTAGTCATTATTACTTTTTAAAATCTGTTTAATGCTTTTGTTTACACAGTTTTTGTTTTATTTCCAGACTCTTTGAAGCACTTTGAGCTGCTTTGTTACATATGAAAGGTGCTTAATAAAAGTTATTAAAAAGTCCTACTGTGGCAGATGTGCAAAGCGAGTTACATTCTGTGAAACCTTTGCTTTAAACCCTGAATAATCGTGAATAGTCACATAAAAATGGTGGCCGCAAATATGCCGAAACAGACTGTGGACAACAGACATTCTGACAGTTACATAAGGTTGACAGAGTATCAGTGTAGTGCATAAGAGAGGCCTCTTTTCTCAGAAATAAAATAGAAAACTCAAAGCCTCTCAGATCATGTATTCAAGTCTTTTTTTAAACCAATCAACTACTGAAATTGTCCTGCTCACGTAGAACTTTATTACGTTGCCATTCGTTTTTGGTAAAATGCCCAGAAAAGTTGGCCGTACCACCTTCCATTCAGACAGCACTTTGCTTTTAGTGCATTTGCTCACTCAAGTTCTGCCTACAGTCCCCAAGCATGCCCTCTCTTTCTCTCTCTCTCTCTCTCTCTCTCTCTCTCTCTCTCTCTGAAAAGCCAGCTGTCAGACTGAGTCTGGGACTATTCAGAACGGTGCTGCCCTTTATAACAGGCAGGGGAGCAGTAAACTAAGTAATCAAAGCAATACAAGGATGACAAGGTATTACTTTCAAGACTACATGCAGTGAGTTCTACCTCTATAGGAGCACAAATAATGTGTGAAAGAATTGATTGTGCACATTCTGAAGAGGATACAGAACGTCCTCATGTGTGGCCTCCTCCCTACAATGCATAATTCAGAGGAAATCATTTTCAAAGCTTTGAAATGTCCATTACTTATTAAATAAATGCCCACTTGCTCATCCTCTCTACATAAAGACACTTGCTTGAGCCTCCTTGTATGGCCCTTTATGAGACTGGCTGTTAATATCCATATTATCTTGCTCAAAATATTAAATAATGTCACTGAAATTCTCTGTGTTTATATATTACAGATGGTATCAAATTCACATCTATGGAACACTGGAAACTGATGCATCTACACAATGTAATGATCTTAATTTATGTAATAACTGTGCTGTATATTGAATTTTGACTATTCTGACCACTTTGTTAGAAACACCTCCCGTTTGTTTTAGCCATCTTCTAGGCCTTTGCCAATGGTCAGTTTCAGTTACAGGTATTGATGCTACCCAAGTTTTGTAAAAAAGCTATTAAAAGAAAACAATAAGTACTAAGACTTTAGATATTGTGGTGTTCTGTCACTGGCTGCACTGCAGAAGGTGCTTGTTGTTGGGTTAGTTGGTTAGTTAGTTGGGTTAAGTGTTTACGGTAGAACGGATTTAGGTCATCTTTCCTGCTATTCTTTCCTGCTATTCCCTGTTTCTTTAATGAAAAGCTCTCATTTAAACACAAATGATGGCCTTACCTGACTGTTCTTCTGAACAACGCCCCAATATTTATAAGGATTATGTTATGAACTGTTTAAACCAAAGGTATCTTTAGATATTGTAGTAAGCTAAATATATACAAAACATGTTATAGTATATTGTCTACTGGGAGGTGGATGTCCCAAACTCTAACCTCTAAATTTCGACCTGTGAAAATATACCTTCTTTCAAGTAATTTGTGCCCAAGTCTCAAAATCACTGTGCAACGTTAAGAATTGTCACTAGTGAAACACATTTTATGCAATGAAGTGAATGGTTTTTGCTGGTCATGTACTGGCTAACTTTTTTGAGTTCTGCTCAAAATGAGCTAAAATCATTATAGTACCGAAACATTTGGTAAAGTGTAGGTAGTTTTATGATTGTTGACAAAATGGAATGTGACAGAAGGATAGCAGCAAGAGTGAAAGGGAAGGTTTACAAGACAGTAGTGCGTCCTGTGGCTCTGTCTAAAAGATAGGAGGCTGAGCTGGAGGTGGCGGAGATGAAGATGCTGAGATTTTCGTTGGGGGTGACAAGGATGGACAAGATTAGAAATGAGCAGATCAGAGGGACAGTGAAGGTGGAGCAGTTTGGAGATAAAGCCAGAGAGGCCAGGTTGAGATGGTTTGGACATGTGTTGAGGAGGAATAGTAGATATATTGGTCAAAGAATGTTGGAGATGGAGCTGCCGGGCAGAAGGAGAAGAGGTAGACCTCAGAGAAGGTTTATGGATGTAGTGAAGGTGGACGTGGAGATGGTTGGTGTGAAAGTAGAGGAGGCAATGGATAGGGCAAGATGGAGGCAGATGATCCGCTGTGGCGACCCCTAAAGGGAGCAGCCAACAGAAGAAGAAGAAGACAAAATGGAATGTTCAGTATTTTTAAAAATGAAATACACATTAAAATACAGAATAATCTTTATCTAAAGTCCAAGTCAGTTAAAAGTGTTTACAACTCTGACTTTAACCAGTTCAGTAGAATGATCCATAGAGTCAAACTATGAGGTAGATGGACTGCATAAAGTGGATTGTAAGTGGAAATGCAAGCTATATGTTTCTAATAACACATTATAAAGTAGTCTAATGTAAATGACAAGTCAGAATGCTTGAACCTGCAAGATTTGATGTTGAAAAGTTTATTGAAAAGTTCATAGAGCTCTCACAAAAGCTAGCATTAAAGAAATTGCTATCCTTTAAACAAATCTACCTAAAAGCACATCATAACCAAGAAGAAACCAACAAAGCAGGCTCTAAGATGCACTAGAGCACTGAGGCCATTGCTGACACGCAATAGATATCAATAGTCACCCAAAACTTTTCTGTCCCTAAAACTTCTCTTAACAGGTTCAGACCACATCCAGCACTCAATGAAGGTTTTGCAGACTCATTAGTGTGGGTTAAGACACAGTTTGACTTGCTATGGACTATAAAAATGAACAAACTGAACATGTCATGTATGCACATGGGCAGATTACATTCACCTCTCCTGCTGCATAAATTGCTAAGTGATTTTAAGTGATCATATTAAGTTATACTGTGTTCTAATCCACACAGACAAGTTTGTACAATTTTAACAAAGACCTGGGGACAGTGTTGGCATGCATTTACAGAAAACTAATGACTTGTAGTGTTTGTTAGCTACATTAGTCTTGTAGTTCCATTGCTAAACTGAAAAAGCCAAACCAGACATGTCTTAGCTGATCCACTACATATGGAGTAAGTAGAAAAACATTCTTTTAAAGCTGTCTAACTCCATATACACCTCGGGAAATGTCCTCCAGAGCTTTCAGAAGAAAGGCAGAGACTAGAGCATGCAGTGGCTGTGCATAAGCATTTGCTACTGTCTTATACTTAAAGGAATACTCCAGTTTTTCAACCTAATCTGTATCTGCAGAGTTTATAGGATACGGTGGATCAGCACAGCCAAATCGGCAAGACAGTTTCCTGTAGAGATCAGAAACCTGAAATTGGTTTCTGTTGCACGTCTGTTTGAAGCCAGTGTTTATTTCCGTTCTTTTCTAAGTATAGAGAAATCTGTGGTAATCAAATGGATGCTACAGATGCATTAAACAGACATTAGAAGTATTCCTTTAAGGAGCCATGTCCAAGCGTCAGTGTATGTGTACCTTTCTACTAAACACAGTAAAAATTGCTTGTTACTACCCAATCTGATCTATCTAAAAGTGATGCTTGAGATATTTCTCCTTCTTCTCCATCACTTGGCATCGCTTGGTTTCTTGGCGACGCTACTGGTGCTTGTGTTTACAGGGATGGTGATCTCAGAGGACTGTATGGCAGGTTTGGGCAGTTGTGCCTCCACGGTCAGGACGCCCTCTGGGGACAGAGAGGAGGTGATCTTCTCTGCATCAGCACCAGGGGGCAGCCTGAAGAAGAGAACAAAGGGTCTGTTAGGCCAGTGTTATACAGGGCCTGTTATAGTAACCAAATGATCATTGAACGTTGTTAAAAGATGATGTAACACAGTGGCAAACATGCCCCATTCCAAGTTTTGGAACATTTTGCAGGCATAAAATTGAAAATAGTATAAATATCTGATAATAATATAATATACTTAATTAGCTGAAATGAATTGCTTTTACTATTAGGGGTGTGAATCTTTGAGCAGTGAATCGAATACTTTGAGATCGATGGAGTTTCATCGGGACAGATTATATACAATGCGTAGAGACATCACTTCTAGCTAACTCATCCTGAGCCTTACCCAGATAGCTGAGCAGTCTGCTGGTTAGGTAAAGGGGTCTTGGCTGTTATAATGTTACATTAGCTGTCTAGTCCACAAACCACTATAGTGACAGTTTTTGTTGGGGTCATTATTGTTTTGCTGTAAGGATGTTTTTTTCATACAACAATAACTTTTCATTAAATTTAATAATAATAATAAACCATAATAGAACAACTTTGTACTCATGATTTATAGTTTTAGATTTAAAGTTATAATCTATACTTTCAACAGAATTTGCTTGTTTTAAAGCAGGGGTGTCAAACTCAAGCAGTAAACAGGCCATATTAAAAAAATCATCAAATCTGTGGGCCAGAGAAAACAAATGCTTTTATTTCTTTTTTAATTAATGTTGTGCTGTAACCCATACTGGCCATTGCATATTCAAAATATGCAAAAACTTCAACATTAAAATACAGACACTTGTAATATACCTTGAAACATTACATGGGCTCCTGAAATATTGAAAATGTAAATGTCCCCAGGAGCTCAGTCTTGTAAACCTCCCTATCTGTTTGAACTAGACCCCTGGCATCCTTTCTTTACTGCAAGTTAATTAAGACTTGGGCTCATTTTCTGAGCTGCTGAGCTGACGCCAAGTGGTTATATTGGTTGAACTGTAGCTGAAAGGCATTTTGGTGATATGACTGATGTGGAATTGCACCGAATTGTGTAAAATTGAGGTATAACCGCTGTCGCATTAATTGTTGTTGGGTAGGAGAATCGCAGCACATTACGTTGCAGTGTATGCTGGGTACTGTAGTGCTTTGCACTGTGAAACAGGCTAATATTAATAGAAAATTGTAATACTTTAGCGGGCTGGATAGGATGAGCCTATTTAAAGAGTGAGGATTTAAAGAGTGAGTCAGAAATGATTCAAATGGAAATACACCATACTTTTGTTAGCACTGACAGTGCTGTGCTTAGCATACTGTGCTGCACTCTGCCTTTAGCCAATAGTGTGTGTTTTGTATGTATGATGCAGAAGTGGAGGGGAAGTCAGTGAGAAAATGCAATGGAATTGGGGGGCAGATTTGAGCAATCAGCTAACTGTGAAACCCTTTGTGAGCTGAATTGAGCGTGGACCATAGGGCTTCGGGGCTGGGCATGAGGAATGCTGCATGAGGCAATATTGAGCCTGAGGAGATGGGATTGATCTCACCTGTCTAATAGAACATTGTGCTGATGTGCTCTAATGGAACCGCAGCAATGCTGCTGGAGTCTTGTTTTATTCAACATAATTAGGCGCACATTAGGGGTCAGGCTTAATTTGGCTAGAAAACAATAAGGGTAATGGTGGCCTTATCTAATGGCACTGTAACCATTTGCCATTGAAATGAAATCACATAGCAGTGATCAGTCTGCTCCACAAGGCTTAGGAAAGAGGCTTCCTCTTGGGGGCGACAAAGCTCAGCGATGGGTGTGCATTTGTCCGAGAGAGTAGATATAGAGAGAGAGAGATAGAAAGAGAGAGAGAAAGGAGACAGCTGAGGGAAAGGCCTCACTGGATATGATCTGAGGCAGAAGAGAGAGAAATGAATGAAAGGAGGAGAGAGAGGGAAATATTCTGCTTTGCTCTCTCGTCTTTCTCTGCTGTAAGCCTTTCTATGCATTTCTGGAGATTTGCAGGCCTGGGGCTCAGATAAGAGAGAATAGAGAACAGAGCTGTGGGCTGGTGGAGGGGAGAGAGGGTGAAAGGGCTTCTGGAATGTTCTGCTGGACTGAATAGAGGTGTAGCTGCCAGGCTGTGTTATTGAGTCACAGGCCAAGGAATCAAAATATGCCAAATATTCAATGCGTACAAATTGAGGCGACTGAAAAATAGCAGCAGATGAAGTTAGTCTTTGCCAAAATCACAACAAATATTGTATGTAGAGTTAAAAACTATCCTTTTTCTGAACTATAAAAATACGAAAACATTGCAGTGTTTTTTTTTTGTTTTGTTAGTTTTTTTACGGTCAGGATTGTTTTCTCTTTGGTGTCTAGGTAGATACATCCAAGTGAGCTTGTAACAATTATTGTTAAAATGAAAAAGGCTTCTCATGTGGCATCGTCACAAGCTCTCCCATTGGCTAGGACTTCAGGAGCTGTACTGAATGCCTAACAAGTGAGATTAACCCATAATATAATTTGTAACTGTCAGAGGAATCAACCACTCATTAGTTTACACTCAACTTTGTGAGACAAAATGTTACTCTAGACCTTCTGAAAGTTCTAGACATGTCAGTGACTGTGAGTATGAGTGGTAACCTGACCAGTGCATTTTAGCCAGTTGTTAGTAATAAAAAACAGCAACCAGTCTGTGACTCTACTGAAAGTCACTGTAAAACTACAAAGTAAAATATCTGTTGTTTTTTACAAGCTTCAGATGTCGACATTTAATATAGAATGGCTAAAAAATGTGCACGGGAATCGCAGTTAGTCTAGCGTTAATATACTACTAGAGTCCCACAGGGGCACTAACAGATTAACATTATTGTAGAGGTGTTTTTCCTCGTTTTAACATTTGTATCCCGAACTGAAGGCCTAGCTCTAATAGTCATGGTTTACAGCAGAATTTTCTGCCAGCTGTATTGCCAGAACACAATATGAAATATATGTGGATAACAAACAAACAAACAAACAAATAAACTTTATAATGCAATAATTAAGCAATAGAACATGAGAGGGACTGTGTTATACGTGAAAACACGACCTTGAGTGTTCTATTGCTTTTATACAGACAAATAAACAAAGTAAGAAAGATATAAATTGGGCCATGAATGCGGTGTTTAATATGTTTTAATGTTTTCAGTTCCTTCTGCCAAGTTATAGTTCCTTAACAAGCAGCTTGTGGCTATGTCAGAGTAACAAACTCCGCCCACTCACTGCACAGCTGGCAGTTCTCCAGCTACTAAATTCCCAAACTCTCATCATCACTGAGCAGCTTTGTTGTTTTTTATTGTGGCAGTTTTATGGCTCAGTCTGATTTGGTCAGACTTTGAAAACCAGACTAGAAGTGAATGGTATTCAGTTCATTTCTTGTTGATTCCAGGTTGTTTAGGTTTGGGAATTTAGTGTAGTCTCATCTTCAGAGTCTGACCAAATCGACTGTCGGGCAAATGTGATCTTAAAATGATCCATTTTCTGTTTGTGGCAAAGTAAGAAGTAAAAACGTTCAAATAGTTTGAGCATCTCCTACCGCTGTCAAATTCGTTGCTTAGCAACATCGTCTCAACAGAGTGATACAGTGTTTGTGATATTATGGCGAAATATCAGCACATTTAAAGCACCTCTCAACCAGTCAGACTCTCAACCAGTCAGACTGTGTGGCCGGAACTAACTTGTATAGCAGTAAATATGTGATAGGCATTTTGCTGAACTCTCTCCTGTCTGTAAATTATTGAAAAATATACCACAAATGAAGTTGCTGTAAACAAAGCTGTCATTTTGTCTCGTTACTGCTTTTTATGTTTTTATTTTTTATTTTTGCTGAATTTAAGTTTGTGCTGAAAAAGAAAGCTATACATCTAAATGCAACATTCACTATTATGTTGCACTGTTAAAAAATGAATCTAAAAAAATACTTCATGTGGTATCAAGTAAATTAACTAGTTTTATTCAACCTAAATAAATGCTTTGAATGATTGAATCTTTTCAAGAGCGTTTATTTGAGTTGAATAAAACTAGTTCACTTGCTTGAGACTACATGAAGTAATTTTTTTAAGTTGAGCTGATGAGCCATTTTTAACAGAGTAGATGTAAAGCTAAAATTTATATGTTCTGTATTTGGCAGACACTCTTATCCAGAGTGACACAGTTTGATTGCCATTTTCAGAAGTAGCCGAATGCGGTGTTAGGAGTCTTACCCAAGGACTTTCATAGCTATAGCACAGTGTACTTGCATAGGCGGCAGCGGTGTTACGTATTATGTGATTCTAATCCTGAGTATCCTTTTTGAGATAATTTAGATTTTTGGTTATTTCTGTCTTTTAACTTTTTGGCTGCACAAACTCAGTTACTGTTTTATGGTCTATGATATTCTTTCCTCTTTCTTGCTTATTTATACTACACAGTGTATGTGCAGACAGTACCATAGTGCTCTGACTGTGTACTTACGTGTACTTCCTGGTGAAGGATCTGGACACAAAGCCGTGCTCGTCCCTCCTCTCCTCGTGTTTGCCTGTAGGGAGAGATCGCATACAGGTTTGTTTTGGTTAAATGGACCTTGGACTTATTTTTCTACCCCGCATATTCACTTATATCTTTTTGGGGTGGGGATCCATGCAGTGTCACAGTGCTGGATGACAGAGTTCTGGCTGGAAGTGGAAAGATGCACTGAAATAGCCCTTTTAAGGACACTTGGCCTGCATGTTTCATTCCAAAGCACAAAAAACGTACAGACTGAGGATTAATTTGGATCTTTTGAACTTTAGAATATATTTGTAGTCTCACTGGTCAAATACAAGAGGTGAGTATTAACTACTTACTTTTACTCAGTTACTTGTACTCAAGTAAAGTTTTGACATTCTATTTTCAGTTCATACAGAAAACTGTATGGATGAAATGCCTCTTGGTCTCTTATTTGTTGTCTTTTATGAAAGTCACTCAATCAATACTAGGCATCTGTGTGCATCCTATTAGAGTAAAGGGTGGGGAGGAGGCGGGGCTTACACTCTGTACACATGAGTGTTCACTTTATTTGGATGGTCCCCTATAGACTCTCAGCAGATACTTAAATAATTAACATACTTTCATGATAATCATTTGATTATCATGGTTTGGTGATAATCATTTGATTATCATGGTTAAGTTTAGGCTTAGGACTAGGCGTAGATTTTGTGGGGTTAGATTTAGGGTTAAGGGTGGATTTAATAAAATCGTTCACAGTTAACTTCAAGTTTTGTTGCATTTACTGAAAATTTAGTTGAATGTTACAGAGAGACTGAGCATTTACAAAACGTCTGCAGTGGACCATCCAAATAAAATGTTCCCAAAGTTGCTTCTAAAATCAAGGGAGCTCTGTAGAGCAAAGACGTTTTTAGCACATAAAATATCAACACTGAAATTGATTCCTGACCTCAGAACCAAAAATCATATCAAGCCTGAAAATCTGCATAGTGTTATATTCATAGAACTTAAGATTTGAGGAGTTTTTGGTCTGATACTCCAACTCAGGTTGTTTCTACTTGGCTAGTTTTATTTCAGTTCAAGTCATGCACTTCACTAAAGTAACAGAACCTTTACTTGAGCACAGGTTTAGGCCTCTCTGACCACCTCTGGTACTCTGTGTGGAGACTAGCACCTGCATATCCTGTGCCCGTTGCCACTAGTTGGCCTGACAAAAGTGACCTCCTTTCTTTTTATATCACTGCTTGCCCATTCGTCGCATGACAGACTGTTTTGACAACGACTCTGATAATCACTGGAAACCACAAGCCCAGCTATTCTCCCAAAAGGCTTAAGACCCCAGCAGAGTGTTCTCATCAAACCTTCTCTCCGAGGGTGATCACAGGGACAAACTGGGCATGGTGACTCATGATCATGACTATTTTTATTGCTCAAGGACATCATGATGATCATTAAAAAAGGCTATAATTGTTCTGTTTTACAAGCCAATCATTATGCTCAGCAGCATTTGAGGTTAATTTGGTTGAAGGCTTTCGTGTGTCTTTATGGCATGTTTATGGGCAAAGTCAGTGATTTACCAAACAGGTTTCAAAGTGGGTTCTTACAAAGTCTCAGAAAGTGCATCTGCAGAGTTAACTCCCAGCTGTGGTTAAGATAATGGTATTACGTAAGTCAAGACCTTTGAGGGAAGGGGGGTGTGGGCCTCTTGGCCCTGCAATTTCCCCTCGCCTCCCTTTCTCTTGGAACTAAAGGCTTTAAAATCAAATTCACATGTCGCTTTTTGGGTTGTGATGCTGTGTTTCATGGGTAAATAACAAAAAGGTGGGCTTTACATAAGGACTAATGAGAGGGAAGTGTAAACACAACCATGTCCCCAGTGGTGGAGCTCATACTGTAGATGCAAACTGACAAAAAATAGTGCTTTGAATTTTCCTGATTCAAATGCACTTGAATAAATCATCTGTAGACAATAATTGCACAGTAGAATGTTCTATTCGTTTGCACCCAGTGCACACATTTAGGTACTTTATTTCTGTTTTTTACAGCGCACACGCTGCAGTGGTGTGGCTTGTGCTCTGGGCTGGGTAACAGCTCAGGAATTCGGGGAGCTGTAAACCACACTGTTCCAAACAGCTCCCACAAAAGGCCTAATCTGGGCGGCTCAGTTCCTGCCGCACAACACCCGTTGTTTTATCAGCTGCTCCAGCTTGTCTATCTGATACAGCATTATAGTTTTAAAGCCCAGAGAGGTTCAGCTAGACTTCAGTTAGTTTACTTACTACTCACTTTAAAGAGATGTCCTTCTTGTCATGGAGCTTTTAGAGACATTAAACTCTTCAGACGTCTGGTTCCTATCGCCACTGATGTGAACAAATCTGACTCTTGTCATTTTCTCTAGAACGATATATTTCACATCTAAATGTTCTGAATGACTTCTTATTAATTTAATTATATAGAAAGTTTGATCAGTGATTTCTAGCCTCGCCAAAGTGCAAAACTTAATATTCATTTATTAATCAGAAAACTTGCTCAATTACTACTATGCGACTGATATGGATGTTCTATAATTATGAGATTGAGGACTTGAAGTATGGACTGAGTTTAAGGGATTAGAATCAGATTTTATCCATTATAGCCAAGTATGTACAATTACAACATGAGGAGAGCAGATCCAAGAATTCTCGTCAGTCTTCCTCACAGTCAGTTTATACTAAATCTGCTTTTATTTATAATATTTGGCATACGCTCTTATCCAGAGCGACTTACAGTTCATCATTTTAGGGGTAGGCGAAGGTAGTGTTGGGAGTCTTGTCCAAGGACTCTTATAGGTGTAGAATAGGGTGCTTGACCAGGTGGGTATTGAACCCTAGTTTGTGGCATAGAAGGCTGAGGTGTTACCCACTACACTACACAAACTGCTACCCTTGTCACTTATTTCCCAGGGAAATTAACACTGAGAGAAGCACATATATTGAATTTACTAGATTCAGATGTGTATATTTATATATGTATAACCTGTATTAGGTCTGTCATGGTCATTAATTGCCAAATAAGTAATTGTGATTGACAGTTTGTCTTTTTTGTTCATTGTATGCAACTATTAACATACAAGATTAAAGTGAAATTGGCTGATTAACTGCTCTGAAGGGGTTATTGCACGTCTGAAGTTTACGTTTGTTGTTTTTTAAGATGTGTTTCAATAAATGCATTTTCTCCTTTCCTTTATATACATTCATTTCTTTAACATATGAAAATACATCCAATGTTTACTGTGAGCGCTAAGAAATCATTGAGATCAGGCATCTGTGTAATAACTGTGACAGGTCTATCTAACATTACTGCTTTTTTGGCAATAATAGTGTTGACGTAATGTTCTGTGTTCATGTGGAAGTGACATGCATGAATCAAGTAAATTCAGTATTTTGGTGTAGTGGACAGGGATCTGTGTCTGTCAGTTGCCTTTAGAGTGAAGTGGAATATTCATTTTTAAGAAGACTGTTTAGGGTCTTGTTTTCAGTTTTGTCCCAGTTCATGCAACCAGTTGACGGGTCTATATGGAGCTTCATCAGGTTGTACACTAAACAATGGTGCTTTAAATTGACCTGATCCAGGTGACAGTTCTTGCCAAACTATGTAAAGTGAAAGACAGCATGTTTCATTCATGTGTACATGATTGACACATTAAATGATATGAATTCAAAGCACAATGTTTGCCAGAGTGGCCAAGCTATTCTGGATGGCATGCAGCTAAATGGAAAAAGCATCTACCAGCCAACTGCAAGCTGTCATGATGTTTGGGTGGCAGTTGGATGAAGTGCTGTGTGACATAAGGCAGCAGCACTCATGGCTACTTGAAAAAAAGTGATGTACTGAACATATTTGGCTCAAATGCACAGATTATTTCCATGTAAAGAAAATATATTAAATCAGTTACATCTTTCAGCTTGCCTACTTTTGTCAGTGACTTTATGTAATATATTTTATCCATGCACTAATCATGTGTTTGTTGTAAGTAAATTGAGTGCGACACTATTTCAGTGTAACTGGTGGAGGACAAATTCTCTACACATCTTACCTATGATTTCCACTACACCGTCCTTGGTCTTGACCGTGAGCTCCTCAGGGGCAAAATGGTTCACATCCAGGCTGACCTTCCAGCCATCCGACGTCTGCTTGATCTCAGACATGCCTGTGCTGAGCTGGCGGGACATGGCGCGGGCATAGGCTGATGGATGGGGCACTACGGATGAGGTCGGAAGCTGGCTGGCCATGGCGGGACTCTGCATCAGAGGGGCCATCTCAGCCGCCATGGATGGGCGGATGTAGCCGGGCCAGTGGCTGCTGGGGAAGAGGGGCAACTCCTCAGGGAAGGCGGGCATGCCGAATGCCTGGTCAAACAGCCTGCTGCCCTGATGCCAGTCACGGAACGGATCCCAGGATGGTCCACGCAGGAAGGTGAAGGGGATGCGCCTCTCGGCCATGGCTGGACAAGTGTGCGTCTGGTGTTGGAGGCTCTGGAAGCTAGCCCTCAGGAACTTTCTCAGGAAAGTTCTGCTCATTTGGAAGTGGTGGGCTTTTATAAGCCTCTAACTGACCACCCCCTTTGGACACACCCTCTAGCTCTCCCTCACACTCCCAAAGTTTCCTGCGACACTCACCCCCTCCCCAACCCAGATATTTGTGGAAGTGACTAGAATATCTATTTGTGGCAGACGTAGCAGGAGAATGGAATCCAAAGCAGTGCAGCTGGATAGCAGCCTGGTTAACTTTGTCTTGTTTATAATTGTGATGTGTGTGTATGTGAAGTATATGGAATAATAACAAACTTGATATGTGTTACATATACACACACAATTATCTAAATGTTAAATTATATATCACATATGTATTATATGCATGGTGAAAAAGTCTGAGATCACCCAGTCACAACATCCATTAAATACAAGTTAATCATTTTTCAGAGTCAGAAAACAAAATTACACAGACTTTTCTTTAATCGTTGAGGGCTTCTTTACAGCCACACATCTTTTCAGACTCAGACAGAAGGATGGGCACAAACAGTAAGAGTGGAGCTTGATTTCTCTTCTCTCAGATAGTAACTGTTTCTATTTATGTTAATAACTGTATGTAATAATATATTGTTGCTGTCCAAAGAAAAACATTTCTATCTTTATTTTGCTGCTGTCAGAACAAAACCTTGTATCTCCATTTTTGTTCATGTTTGTTTTCAGTTTTTGGCATAATTTGAAAATGTCCTTCATATTGTGAAGTTCATGATGATTGGACCAAAAGAAACATCACAAAATTACTTTGTTCTGTTGACTTTCTTTAAAAGTAAAGCATGTTTTTTCTTCTTCTGTAAAGTTACCATTTTGGAGATACAAGGTTTTGTTTCAACAGCAGATATATATATATATATAATGTATATAATGTTTATTAAAAGATTTTTTTTTCATCTCAGTAACTGAAAAGAAACATTTTTTTCCTTTTAAAACAATGAAACAAAGTTTTTGTTACAAAGTGGTTTACAAAGTCAGTATTTAGTCAAGGTTAGTCACACACACACACACACACACACACTCGCTCCCCTGCATTACAAAACTGCAAAGGAATGAAAGAACAAAGGAATCTGAGAGCACCCTGCCTTCCTCCAAAATAAACTCATAGCTCAGTCTGATAAGTGTCCATACAGAATGTACTGGAATGACCACAGACAGGCAGAACTGTACAAAAAAACAGAGACACAGATAATACAGACAGACAGACAAGTGGATGGACAGACAGCTGTGTTTACACATCCCCAGACACACACACTCACACACACATGTACAAGTCTCCACCCACACCCCCCCCCCCACACACACACACACACACTCAGTTTCCCATAAAACAGCTGATAAACTGATAAAGATAAAACAGATGCACTCATTATTTCTGACTGGTTTAGGCTGTGATGGAATTTCTGCAGCAGTAGTGGATGCTTTTATTTTGCTTGTTAATCTGTTTACTTTTCACTCATTCTGTGTATTTCTGTGTCAAATAGGTTAGCATTCCTGGACTTAGGAAAATCTCTTTTGTTGTTAAACGCTGTCATACACATACATACACACACACACACACACACACACACACACACACACACACACACACACACACACACACTAGCTAAACTACTTATGCTTCTGGGTTATGGGGGTCGGGGGGCTATGCCGGCCTTCATTGGGCGGAAGGCTGGAAACACCCTGGATAGGTCACCAATCCATCACAACTGTTATTCATCATAACACACAGCGTTGAGTGTTCTACTGGTTCTACTGGTTTTGTAAAACAGTTCTGCAAAACAAAGAAAAAGGAAAGCAGAGAAGCCCTGAATAATATATCAAATGTGCTTCATTCCCTTAAATGGCCAGGGCGTAGCAGCAGGCCCAGAGTTTTATTACACTCTTCTATAACCTAAGAATAGCTCAACCAATTTACACTGACATCCCTGCAGTTACTGAAAAATAAGCTTTAGTCTGTAACAAGCCTGGGATTTTCAGGGGCCAAATTAATGGCCAAATACCGTTAATATCGTCCAAAAATGCTGCATGACTAATGCCATAAAACTCACAATATCAGGTTCAGTTCAGCTTGTTTAACTGGCCAGCAGAGCGCAGTAGAGCGTTTCACAGCCACATCTTGTTTGCTGAATTGTGTTTAGCTGTTTGTTTAGTTGTTCAGCCATCACAGCTGCCGACTGAAAAGCTTGTTTAAAGGCATCGTCAGGTTTGGAATTTGATGTTTGATGCCAAGTTCTTACTTAGCATCTACTTTTTAACAGAATGATACTGTAAAAGAATGATACCTGTAATGGTCAAAACAACATGAGAACAACACCTCAACCAATCAGATTGTTCCATCAGAATGACAGCTATATAAGGTCAATAACTCAACTGTATGTATATGTGTCTGGATATTGCCAGGTAATATGTCACCACCAGTTTCCATTTGATCTGTGTTGGCACACTCTTTGTAATAAAACTGTAATAAGTGGTAGTGGAGAGCAGCGTGTAACACATTTTGGTTTGCTATGTCATTTTAAAAGTATTTGATCATTTACATTTATAACAAATTGTAACAATAAAAATGTTGACTTTGTTTTGAGCACCTACCTGTTTTTGAACAACTCAGTGAAGTGACTCACCCCATAGGTGAGGTTAATTGTAAAAACCGAGTTGTAAATATACAAATAAATAGTACAGTTTTAGTATTTGGTCCAATGAGATTTCTAACCTAAATGCTTAAAAATAAATGATCAGTGAAAAACAAGTGTCACAGCAAATGTCAGCGTGATGAAACTGAAATGTGTTATTTACATTGTTAGGAATTGTTTGATTTCCTAGTTTTCTCTTCTTTTCCCTTATTTCAGTTGTTTTTTTAAGTGCTTAAGTTTTTACGTCAGAATCCCTGAGAACATCAGCTCCCTGAGAACATCAGCTCTATGATGACCTGTACAAAGGCTCCTGGTTGGAGGGGGGATTGAGGGGAGAGGACAGGGTATAAAGGCCTGTTTCTGAAACTGCTGTTCATACTGGGTTTGGTGGCGGAGATGTTCAGCACACACTTTGAATAAAATGATCATTCCTGCAAAATACTCCTCTCCTGCTTCTCTCTTTACAACATGAAATCCAAAGTACATTGTTGAATCCGAGTAAAATGAACTGTTTCTAATTTATATGTGGAAGAAATGGATTTCTCTCATGGTCTACTTTGTGATGGACTGGAGGCCTGTCCAGGGGGTGTTTCCTGTCTTCTGCCCGATGACTGCTGGGATAGGCTCCAGCTCCCCCCACGGCCCAGAAGGATAAGCGGATTAGATGTGTGAGATGTGTGTGTGTCTTTGCTATAGCACTGTGTTAAAACTAACCCTTTTGAGTGGAGGCTGTACATAAGTTTGGCCAACTCTCACTGTGAGTTGGCTATATGATGCTACATTACAGCAACTTAGAGGGTTACTAAAATAATATAGGTTTGAATTCTGCGACTTATAACTCATTGTCATTGAAGTCATTGAAAAATAATAAACAATAAAGTGCTACTTTTATGGTACAAAAAAACTCCAAGTGAATTTGTTATGAATATTCGTGAGAGCTGATTAAGAGCACATTCTGCTCTAACCTGTTTAATCTGCATTTCACCCCATGTTAGGTTGTACCACTAGGATATGTGTGAGTAAGTATGAGCTTTGTGCTGTCTGGGTTGGGCTGGCTGAGAGTCCAGCGCTCTAGAACTGCCTGACTCAGCTCACCCAGAGGAGTAAGTGCTTGTGCCTGTGTCTCACAGGGATGTAAATTTCTGACTATGTCATTGGCTGCTTTGTGCTATGACACCAGTGAGGCTTTAGCCCTGATGTGAGAGCCAAACACTGGTTGTTCAGAGAGGGGGAGGGTTCAGTAATATTCATTCTTGAATACTGAATGATTTAAAAGGGTTCCTGATGTGCAGTAAGCATGAGAGCTGTGTTCATATGTCTAAGCTTTGTTCGCCACAGCAAAATCACAATGTGGACAATAAACCAGTTAAAATAACAGTGGGCTATATTTGTGTCTACTTTTGAGAAGCAAACATGACACAGGTAGCCTCCATCCAGCTCAAAATAGACCTCCTACGGGTTTATGTCTTAATGTCCATGTTCCTTCCGGCTTCAAGGCTCAAGAATATTCTGGAGACTCTCAAATGTCACACAGAAAGGGAAAAGGCGAGAAAATAAAACCCCAAAAGGCACACTGGTGCACCCTGTGGCTGAAAGTATGAAGTGCACTCCATGAAGTATGTATAACACAAACACTAAAAAACAAGGGTTTGGTTTCCATTGGTATATATTTTATTTTCTTGTATAATAATAATAACTAGCACACTACATCTACTGACTTGTATACAATCCCATGATAAGCGCTATAGCATCTCTTTACTGAACAGGTTATTGAATCACATGAAGGATGACTGAGTGAACACTGTGTGAGAAACAGAGGTGTTGGTGGGGGGAGGAAGACTGAGGGAATTCCCTGATCGCATCATTAGCTCATTTGTCAATCCCAGTGAAAGTCATATAGGACAATAAAAGGGAGAATTAGGCCCAATTTTATTTCTAGATTGCATCTTGCTGATCTAGGTTCAGCTGAAATATGACTGCGGGGTGTGAAAAGCAAAAACTGGTACTAGATCAGCGCTTTTATCCACAGAAGTTTGACAAAGACACCTGCAAAGTATTTCTGGGCCTGTTCTTAGGGAAGAATAAGAAAATTATTATTAGAGAAACATCATACAAAGAATTTGGAGGACTAACTTTCTGGTCTAGCATGAAAATTCAAAGTCAGATCGGTGAAATCGTTGGGCAGAAATGTTAGCTAAAACAGCTTAACATGCTGATCTGCGCTCATGTTCAATAAGTTCTGCTTGGAGAGTCATGAACACTCATCAAAATGAAGCTTCGATTCAGTAGAGGACTCCGGGCGCATAAGGGAGCCAAGTCTCGTCAATTCTAAACAGTCTTATAAACTTAACTTCCTGATGAGTCCTATTTTTTCCTTAATTGTTGAATGTTATTCAAAATCGCTGAACTCTGAAAAGCAAGATTAAAAACAGAGTGAATAAATACACAATAAATAGGAAATAAATAACACAATCAAATATCAATTAAATACTTAAATAAATAAATAAATAAATACATTAGTACATAGTTAAATAAATATGGTCTAAAAGACATGTGCAGGTGTGTTTTTGCAGCCTGGTTTCAGGGTTGGTATCTCAGGGCACCTACGGGGGAGGGAGGAATGTAGTAGGTACCCCCAAAAAAAACAAACAAAAAAACAAAAAAA
This sequence comes from Pygocentrus nattereri, assembly GCF_015220715.1. Classification (NCBI taxonomy): domain Eukaryota; kingdom Metazoa; phylum Chordata; class Actinopteri; order Characiformes; family Serrasalmidae; genus Pygocentrus; species Pygocentrus nattereri. The sequence goes on along the minus strand of NC_051233.1, from coordinate 10,400,243 downwards.
AAAGAAACAGCAAAGATAATAATAACTGTACAGAAACTGACTAAATGATTGAAAGCTCTACGTAGCGATACAACCATGTATGCACTAACCACAGCCGAAGAAAAGTAGGACCGAAATAACGCAGTCCTGAAAGGTTCTCTACATACAGGTGCATCCGATATGGAATTGTTAACAAGACCCAGGGATGCGGGAGGAATCAACGAGAAATTTACACGCACATCTGTGACCTCTCCTCTGCCAACGTTTTAGCATCATGCTAACGCTTCCACGTACAAAGCCTAACGTAGTTATAGTGAGGGATATACAGTGCATAGTTTACAGCCAGAGCTTGCGGTTTTCAGACCTTCACACGTCAGCATCCCGGCATACGTCAGTTATAATACATCGTTTAGAAAAGCACACAGTCTCCGTTTTCCGCTAACAAAACTTGAGCTTTTGAAATAGTTTGTTCTCGTTTTTGTTCATTTTAAAAGTCTTTAGGGGGAAGAATAGTAGAGAGTGTTTGTCTACGTCGTCCAGTGAGTGGCCTTCATTCTCTAGCTGTTTACATTCATCTCCTCAGGATGCTCCTTTTTCCTTCTTCGGTCTTCTGGTTTTCGCTTGCCTTTATGTCACGTCTACATGGGGCGGATTATCAAGTAGGACTGCTGGGCACGTAGCAGGACATCATCACTGTCCAAAAAAATCATCAAAGTATCTCCAGGAGAGGGCAAAAGCATTCTAATACAACAAGCGTTTTACCCAAGTATGTCTATTGGTATTTGACCACTGCTGTGTTCAAATTACATAGAAAAATAAAAAATCGGCAAAAACTGGAGTGTTTTTTTTGGACCAGTGATGATATATTTATAAAAGGTTGAGTTTATTTTAACCTATGTAGAGACAACAGCGTTGATATAACGTGCTGATGGAACAACAGTCTGAGAAGTACCACTTTGCAAGAACACCCTTATAAAGGGTTTATGAATGGTTTAAAATTTGTTGGTTATTAAACAGGTAATAAACATCTTAAAATCATTAATAAGCAGTTAAAGAACATAAACAAAAAGGGCAACATGGGGGCTCCCGAGTGGCACAATCATCTGGCACTGGCCCCATCATCAGGAGACTGCGAGTTCAGATCTGGTGGTTGGCGCTTTCCTCCGAGCGCACTGCAATAGCAGCAGTTTGAAAAGATGTGGTGGTGCTTCACAGGTCTCGGAGGAAGCCTGTGTTAGCCTTCAGCCTAGTGCCGGTGTACTGTGTGATTGGGAGAGTCCTAACTAGTTGGTGGAATTGGATATGACTAAATTAGGGAGAAAATTGGGGGAAAAATCCTCCCCATTAAAGGGCAACAGTGACCTGTTGCTTGCCAAATAGTGAGCCTACATTAATCTACACTCACTTCATTCATCATTATACCTGTCAGCTTTATAAGATATGCCAAAGATATAACAGCTTGCTCCTGCCCTTTTTATCTGTCATCAACACAATTATTAATGTTTTAAGCTGTTTATGATCTAATTAATAACCATTTATAAACAAAATGTTAACTGGTACCCAGGATTCAGAATCTGGTGTTCAGTTCTGAATGTATGAAATTGAGCTGATGGCCCATCGCTTGTGAAAATTTTGCAATTTTATGCTGTTATGCTGTTGTGGTGGTCACTTTGTGCTGTTATGGTGACCATTGATAGGTGCAGTGCCAGTATGGGAATGGGATGTGGGGTTGGCCATGCCCAGGAACCCAGGACTTACTAATTCGTCTCTGCTTCTGCTGATCCTTTTTGGTTATTTTCACAACTTGGAAGAGTCTCTCAGACAGGAAAGTGCTTTTCATTGCTTTGTTCTGTTGGCTTTTTGGCGTCTGTAGACAGTCCCGTTGCCACAGCAACACTGCATTGATATTTGCTGACAATATCAATATATGTGATAGCATATCATTATGTAGATATTCTCGCCAGATTTTCCCTAAAATAATGTCACAGCAGACTTTTGTCCATGTTGGATCATTGTTTTGCACTTTTGAACAGTGTTTAATGCCCTTTTTCCAGGCTTCTGGCTTCAGCTACCATCTTGGCTAACTTGATGATTACAGCCAAAATGTAATATCTGCAATACTACCTGTAATAGGTAAAAGGTACCTATTAGGAGTTTTTAACACAGAGTAAGGGAATATTCTGGCTTAGTTTGGATAACTTGTTCATCTCTGCTTTTTCTTCCTGTCATCTTTCCATTTATCCATCCTGCTGAACCCATCTGCTGGCTCCTCACTCTCCTCAGAAGCCTGGGCTTTCGTAGCTGCTGTGACTGTAGTAGCTATGGGCCTGGCTGGGGCTGCGCGAGAAACTTCGGCTCCGGCTCCTGCTGCTTTTGCTCCGGCTCCTGCTCCGGCTTCTGCTGCTTTTGCTCCGACTCCTGCTTCTGCTGCGGCTCCGGCTGTAGCTGCTGTAACTGTCGTAGGAGCGGCTGCGGCTGCGGCTGGAGCTGCTGTAGCTGCTGGCTGAGCTGGATGAGGACGGGCTGGGCCTGTAGTACGGGATCGGTCGCTTCCGCGCACTACAGAACAGGAGCAGAGTACAGAGGGAATTACGTACTTAAAATATTAACTGCTGTCCATCAGAACTAAAAAAAAAGAGATAAATAAGAATGTTTTCTTTGTTTTCCAATAATATAAAGGGCCCCAAACTTACATTTTATCCTTAAAATCCCAGGCTTATTACATAGTTTATTATTCGGTAACTACATGGACTGCGATTCATACTGGCTGAGCTATTCTTCAGGTTATAGAAGTGTTTAATAAACGTTTGGGCTTGGCAGTTGGCCCAGGCCATTTAAGGGGTTAAGCCCTCTTGGTTTTATGTCATTTTTACATGGCTGTTTTTTTCTTTATCCCTTAACAGGCTATTTTTATCATTGTGCCTTAAAGGCTGATATCTGTAAATGCCCTGTTCTGATTACCTGCTGTGCGTTGTGCATGCATTGTGACATCAAAACCATGATCAATTCAAAATGGCCTGTTTCAGCACCTTAGTTTCCATTACGGACAACATGGTACATGGCACGCTTGGGCGCCCCTGGTTGAATGGCATGTTTTGTCGGTTTTGTAAGTCAGAATATATGAACACATTCTCTACAGAGAACACATTACACATTTTAATGCACAATTACTGTTTACCTGCTGAATTTAACATACTGGAATAAAAACATACAACATAAACTGTGGCCTGTGCAAAAGTTTATAAGAAATTGTGCACTAAAATTTGCAGATGTCGTACTGACGTTTGTTGCCAGTAGAGGATTTTTACAGAGTTTATTTTCACAAATCAACAAAAAATATAATTTGTCTTCAAACTTTTGCACACAACTGTGTTTTGAAACTGTGCCTATTTTGTACATCAGACTCTTATTTTAAAAAAGTGAAGAAACATATCGCTGTTGTCGGAACAAAACCTTGTATCTCCATTTTTTCAGTTTTTGATATAATGTGAAAATGCTTGTTGTTCTTTACATTGTGTGTAAATTTTATGATGAATGGACCAAAAGAAATGGCCCAAAATGACTTGGAAAAATGTCTGGTTCCAGTGACTTACAATAAAAGTAAAGTAAGTTTTTTCTTTCACCTGTACAGCAATATTAATAGACATTAAAGGGCTCTTTAACGTGATAATACTAGCCAGGTTTATTTTGAGGGACGTAACATCACACTTTGTGACAATTACACTAATTACACATAACAAAACTATACATTCATGAAAAAAAGACACTTGTTTAAGGGAAGTGATCGTTTCTTACTGTTCAAAATATTTAAGTTTTTCATAACATAAACCTGGTTAATCTTCTAATTTTTTACATATGAAGTCAATGTAAACAAAGAAAACAAGCTAATTTATCAGAATCACTTAGGAAAGCAGTGTCCCCAGATTTTTGATGGACAGCGTAAGTACAGATATCTAACGGTGTAAAAACAGCTTTGTCACAGTGAGCTGTACTGCTGAAATTAGTTACTGCTGGAGGAGTGAAGAGACTGAAAGAGAGTGACTGATTGTGTTAGTCAGTGTTAATGCATATCCCCTCTGCAGGTGTCAGTGCATCTTAGAAGAGACAGACATAGAGCCATCATGAGTTAATATAGTCTGCTCCAACAACACACATACATACACACACAAACACCGTATGTCACCTCAAAGCACCCACACTGCTTGTGTTGCTGGCAAGCTGAGAGCTGTTAACTGGCACAGACTGAAATCCTTAAAAGAGTGAAACTGAGGCTGTAGGTGACTTCAGGTTTGTCAAGAGGCTTTCACTTGCACTGATCAGTATCATGCATATTGAAGACCACTGGCACCTGCTGGTCAGATTATGTGTTTTGGTGATTTTTTTAAGGGTAAATGTGTTAACACATCCTCTAAGGAGAACACACTTAAATGTATGATTTTTACATTTTAAAATTTTTTGAAAAAAATACAGATAATATAATAAAATGTTATTTGTTACAATGTTAAATTCAGCCAATAAAAAAGTAATTGTGCATTAAAATGTGGAGTGTTTTCTCTGTAGAGGATGTTTTAACTAAAAAAAAAACCCATCAAAACTGATCTGAAAGGGGTGCCCTAACTTTTGCATATGAACATGTGTGTTACGATGTCATCTGAAATTCATTCAGACCTCACGCATTTCAACTTCAGTTTAACTCTAAGATAACTGGGACTTATTTGTGTTAAATGATGTCTGCTCTTCTACTCCAAATGAATATATATATATAAATTGTGAAGATAAAAACAAACAAAATACACAGCATGAAGCCTCTTGATATCCCCTCAGTCAGTTAACTGTGCTGTAAAGTTAGTGATCATCAGAAGACAGTGACCCTTCTACTGTATTAAAGCCAAAGGCAAAAGGGTTAGGATGCAGGGAGGGTGGGATGTACTCTAGGGATGCTGTCTGCACGCTTGCTGCTTCACCAAAACGTGTTCATCAAGAGAAGAGGCCTAGGAGAGTCCTGCTGCTCGGCAACAGTTACCACGGTAACCCTGCCTTCAGCCCGCCGACATTCCGTCGTCTGCTGTCTTCTGAGCACCTTTGTACAGGAGTGGAAGAGTGAGCTCATACAAATTCACCTACTTACTATGAACACATAAGGTATGTGTGCTGCTGCACCGGGGAGGGTCAGTTTACCTTCATGGAAATTTTAAAAAAGAAAAAAGAGACTGTAACATTGTAAACAATTAAAATATTGAAAATGTTGAAGATGCATGTATGAAATAATTCTATTATGACGCTATTATGCTATAACTTCATGGGTTATACGTTGAAACCATAGTCTATTTTATGTATAGCTTGTGTCAACTTTCCTCCTGCCCTTCCTCAGTAGTCAGTTTCTGACCACAGAACTGCTCTTGGGTGGTAGACTCTCCACCTAGGATTGACACTGTTATAAGTCAAAATCCTTGCAACACTGCTGTGATACACTCATACCATCAGCACACTCACTGCCACGTCAGTGTCTCTGCTGTGCTGAGAATGGTCCACTACCCAAATAATCTGGTCAACAGAGGTCCTGTGGTCAGAAACTGAAAACTACACAGTTAGGTGGAGCTCATAAAGTGGTCAGTACAAGGCAGATGTTACTAAATCAGAGGAGGGCGACTGGGTGATGTATATGTAACGTCCTCTGCAGTGCTAAACTGTAAGACTGGAAAGCCTGCAGTAGAGAGGCTGGCCGCTAGATGGCAGTGTTACACTGTCCCAATGTTACAATAAAGCCATGATCATCAACCCTCCTTCTGGAGATTTACTTTCCAGTATTAAGCAGCAGTTAAGCAGCAACCCATATTTACCTGGAGCAGGTTTGGTAGATTGTGGTTGGACCGTGGTCCAGAGTTGGTGCCCTATAGCCAATGTTATTATTTAAAAATGTATTTATTTTAAAATGATTATTTATAAATGTATTTATTTAAAAAAATAAATAAATAAGCAAAATGCTTGGACACCGAACAACTGACACAAAATTCACAAATCATAAAACAATTAATGTTTTACGCAAATTAATGGCAAAAAAATCAATTTAGATCAACCAAGGGCCAAGAGTATAATATACGTAACGTACATGCACATGAAAAGTACCATTCACCAAAAGACTGTGAAGCAGCTGGACGTCAGGTCGCTGTAGTGTGAGTAGCTCTATTATTCACATTTGTATACCAGTACTGGTGTCAGAAGAAATTTCAGATTTTCAGGTTTAGCAGTACGGATAGATAACAAAAACTATTAAATACAATGTAAACTGTACAAAAAACATAACCATAAACTCTAAATCAATTGTAAGTTTCATTTGAAGAAAAGAAAACAACAGGAATACAAAACAGTCTATGACATCATTTTCACAGTATCAGTACTCTGCATACCAGTACCAAGAAGGATGGGTGCACTAGCTTTATTAATGCTAACCTGAATATCCTCTGATACAGTGATATTGTGATATATTTGGAAAATACTGTGATACTGAGCCCAGCAGTAAGCATGAAGATGAGTTTACCTGGTGATTCTGCGAGCCTCCATAAAGCTGGGCGAGTCTCTCCTCCTCTTTCGAATGGGAGAGTAACTGCGGGAGCGCCGGCGAGCTCTCTCGGCATCAGAGTAGTGAGGGCTGTCCCTTTCCCTACATGAGCACATGGGAGAGGTGACGTTTAGAAGTGTGTGCACTCATATTTTTGCCTATATGAGCTTTTTTGAGTCACATCATGGGTATGTCTCTACATGTTCCCACTATGACAAGAAAACACAATTCTAACATTGTGGGTACATCCTACCCCCTCAGAGAGAGCATGACACATTGCACTATACTGGACTCCCAGCCACGAACATCTGTGGTTTCCCCAGGGGCAGTCTCCCAATAATGGAGCCAATACTTAGAGGGTTGGCCTACATTGCTGTGTGTGAGTAAATAAGGGTGTACCTAGAGTTGTTCTGTCGTGTGTGGGGAGATTTGGTCTTGTTGGGAGCGTGCTCTCTGGAGTTGGAGCGTGAAGAAGAGTGGTCACTGCTCCAGGAGCTACTTCTCTGTCGTAGACTCCCGTGGGATTTGCTCTTCTTGCGGCCAGACGTGTGCCGGTGCCGTCCTGGTGATGCTGATGTACTGTGGTGACGGTTGGGACCCCTTCCACGGTGATGCTTCTTTGATGAATGAGACCCTCTTGTTCTGGTGAGAAAATAAAGATTATACACTGGAGTATACGCTGGAAAGTTCACTGACATTGATATATATATAGATGGAACACTTTTTATAGAACCAACAACAGCAGATGTGTCTGCTAGTCCCAGTAATAATAATGACTTATAATCACTGACCATACATATTTTATTTGTATTTCTAATACAAACTAGAGGCTATAGCCCATCTGCTAATGCAAAATTTGTATTATCCATTCTCTAGCTCTTCATCAGGGATCAGTTCTGACCACAGAGCTGTTCCTGGATAGATAGTTTTTGGGTGGAGGGCCACTCTCAATGGTAGTGATGTGTGGGAAAAACCTAGTGTCACTGTTGTGCTGAGAATGGTCCACAATCCAAATAATCTGTGCTCCTTTGGTCAGAAACTGACCAATGATGAACAGGGCAGTGGGTGGCAGACGATTTGCAGCAACAGATTACTACAGTCTGTAATTTTGCTCCTGTACAGTGGACTAATAAGGTAGGTGGGGCTCAAAAAGTGGCCAGTGGAAGTGCAAGGTGCATGTTTTGGTCTTCCTAAATATACTGAAAATCATTTTGATTATATGTGTATAAGGAGAAAGACAATTATATATCACTAAGGGTAAGCTATTGGTTAATGGATAAAGAGAATATATAACTGTAATGTATGTAATATGGCTCACTTTTTCTGATGTGAGCTCTTAGCTTTGGGTTGGAGGTCAGGCTGAGAGTCACTGCTATGTGCTGGAGAGCCACTTTTCTCCTGAGCCCGCTGCCGGCCACCCCGTCTGCCTGATGACTCAGAGGGGTGCTTGGCCCCCCGCTGTTGCCTCTCATCCCCTTTTCCCGCCTCTCCAACAGGCAATCCTCCGGGGCTCCTAGAAGAGGCGCCATGGCTCTTTGCTTCTCTTACACTGGGGGACGTCTGCCTCTGTGCTTCACTTGGGGAGGATGAAGCCAGTGACCGTAGCTTCTGTAGATGAAGGATAACAAAAAACAAAGGAAAAAAAAGGAAGAAATAAAAAAATGACAAAAATATATGGAAATTAGAGTCGTTTTCACCTGAGAGAGTGAGCGCTATGGTGTACTTGCCAAAAAAAGGTAAATATCTAAAAGAAAAGAGCTAGGAGTTTTCTTGATATGGCTTATAGACAGTCCTCTATGGTGCAGCGCATGCAATACTTGGCATGCAAAACCATAATGAGCTGAAAATATATAATCCCGAAAGAAAAGAAGAGGAAGAAAGGGAAACAATATATGTAAAACTGTGAAAGAAATTAAGATCAGGAGAATAGAGAGTGAAAAGAGAGAGCGACAGATACTGAAGAGCTGAGCAGAAAAGGAGGACTTCTTCATTTTTTTTAAAGAAATGACTACAAACCAAAAAAGTGGAAAATAAAAACTAGTCAAAAAAAAAGTCAGACAACTTGACGGAACATCACAGAAATGGAAGGAACAAAAGAAAGATTCACAATTATAGATTCAATCGAATTAGAAAACAATTGGTCTTCTACTCAATAGTAAATTTCTGCTTGTGGATTGCTTTTCCTGCAGACAATTGCTGAGATGTGAACAGCGACCCATTTCCTGCTTTTTTTAATGGTTACTCTGTTTTAACTCCCTTTTGGTTAACATCCACTTACCAATAAAGTGGTATTCCCTCCTTTAGTAGGTAAGGTATGAAGAGAAGGGAAAAGTGGGGCAACATAAGTGCATCATTAGATTCACAAAATGCAAGAGAAAAAGACACAACACCCTTCCCTGGTAGTGAGCATGAGACAATGCATGAAAATCAAACCAAAGAAACACACCAAATCAAATCAAATCAAACAAAAAAAGAACTGATCATTTAGAGCTTACAAAAATAACCATGTGGGCTGGGACACTCATAGCTTTTGAGCAGAACCACTTCCTTACAAGGTAGCAAGTGATTCCGATCCTTTTGTACAGGCAGATATTTTTTTTCTGTCAGCTGCTAAACTTGTGGTCATTTTGCAAAGAAAGGAAGAGCTAATAGCTTAAATTAGATTTAATGGTTGACAAAGCAAGCATGCACAAAAACTTCAATAAAGAATACTCTGATCACGCTTTCAAAACAGATCCGACATACTGGCATCTCTTGTTCTGTGGAATTTTAAACAGATACAAGCCTTTCTATGTGGTTAGAATATTCAGGGGATCTGACCATTTTAACCTGACAATCATAACCTCTGCAACTGCCCTGGATCAAGTGTTAGCCCTATGAGGTCCATCATCTCTTTATTCTTCACTATTTTCTTTCATTTTGGTATAATTTTTGCTTAACTGACCACTCTTCATTTTTTCAATTTATAGTCAAAACATTCATTGTCAGGAGATATTTCTGAGGATACTAAATATATGGGAATCCACCTACATAAGGATGGAGAAGGTCCAGATGGAATAAGTAAAAAATCAAGCTTCATTTTCACTTTAGATCAGGTGTTTCTGTCCATCTTTCCACCATGAGAAGACAACTCAACACTATGGGTGTTAAAGCATGTGTAGCTGCCAAAAGGCTGTTACTCAGTAAAAGGAAAATTTGCCATCAAATAAAGAAGCTGCTGGTGTTATCAAATTAATAGGCTTGCCACCCAATAGGAACCCAGACCTCACCATCAGTGACTATGACTGGGATAACTTGAATAATAAGAAGCAGAGAATGCATGATTGAACCTTGGAGGTGTGGAAAATATCCCTGCAGATTTCTTTGAAAAACTGAAAGCAAGTCTCCTGAAAAGAGTGGAGGCAACGTATATACGCGAGAAACCCAGAGCAGAAATAGTGTTTTGTTGTTGAGGTTTCTGTGTACTTTTCTATAGAAAAAAAAATGTTTTCTGCTTTTTTTCCAGATGCTGGAAAATGAATAGCTTTGTTTTGACTGGAAATGATGTAAGTGAAGGGTGGTCTCTGACTGTATATAATTTTAAGAAATTAAGCTAACCCAAGCTATTTAATCAACCTGAAAACATTTACCATTCCACCTTATTCATTTGTGTCCCTGTTCATAAAAACCATGAGCCATCATACTATACCATATAACCATAACAATGTTTCCTGGTCTGTAAAACTTTCTCTGATTCTTGATTACATCAGCGTGCACCAGCGGGTGGGAAAAAACAATATTAATCAATAATATCATGGTTAACCTCCCCCACCTATCTTTGAGTGAAATGCTCAGCTCGCAGAGACCCTCCCTGATAGTGTGTTTCACTCAGACTTCAGACTGACTTTAAAACACGCCAGACTGCATTCTGTACATTTAGAACTTTAAAAAGGTTATTCACACCTGCATGTCTAATTTATGCAAATGGTTCATCAATTGGAACAAACTGGAAACAACATCTGGTCTTCTATGCCATTGCTCCCTTTTTGGCTCCTCTTTCTTTATGGAAGTGTAAGATGAGGCTTTTTCCTTGCACCAGCGCAATAATGGACCTCATAGAGTTGATAAAGGCCTCTTATATTTTTCTTTCACTAGTAATGAAAATTACTCTGTGTTAAGCAAGAGAACATCCAAAATGTCCTCTTGACCACCACTGAGACAAAATTAGGACCTGCTAAACAGACATTATATGTTTATAAAGAAATCGAATGGACTCTAAAGCCTAAAGCTTTTTACATTTTACATTAACATCAGCAACAAAAATACATCCTTTACTACTTAATGCACGTAGGACTGTAGGATCAACCTAAGACTTCAGAAGCAAAAGAAAATAGTGTTGTAGTTTAAAAAAGGTTTAAAAGATAAATGACTGAAAAGAAACTGTAAGACGAATGTACCATTTCACCAAGAGACAAAAGGGATGCGGCACAAACATGAATGCATTCTACCGAAACGGAAAGAAGAACGGAGACAAGAGATGGACTTGAGGGGAGGGCAGTGTACTGAAGACTTCAGCATGAGAGCAAAGGTAGATTTTAAGGTTGGTAAACAAAATAAAGAAAGAAATAAAAGCTGAAATACTGAATAAAAATCATAGAGAACATATTTCTAATAAAGAAGAAAGGAAAACAATGAAAATGAATCCGCCAACTTTTTTGTCATCATAGATAAATAAATGAGGGAAAAGAAAGAGAGAAAGAGAAAGAGAGAAAGAGAGAGAGAAAGAGAGAAAACATTGAAGTCAAGCTAGGGTGCTTGTCACATTCTCATCTGCATAGAGACCACGTGCGTAGGCAGAGCGTTACCTACCTTCCATTTCAATCAGAGACACGTATGCAATATTAACAAAAACAAGAAAAGGAAGAAAAAAAGGAGGGGGGGAAGGAGAAAGGAAAGTTCTCCGCAGCGAAATGGGAAAAAGACAATGAATTCTTTTTAGTATCCCAGCTAAGTAATTTGGACCATAAAACTAAGAAGGAGACAAAAAAACCCCGAATCAATCGAAAAAAAAAAAAAACCCAAACAAAAAACCAAACAAACAAACAAAAAAAAAACAACCCCAAAACGAAATCGGCCAACATACAGAACAAAATGAGGACAAATGAACAAGAACAAAAACCAAAGAAACCAAACTAAAATCTACATGGATTGCTGTCTTTTTCGCTTGGACATATGTGCAGCCACGTAGTATTAGAAGTTAAAGAGGGTGGGCGGGGCGGGGGGCTCTAGATTACAGTCAAATGAGAGACGGTGAAACCCGTCGCATGGATAGGACCTGCCGGAAGGAAACGTGGAAGGGAATAAACATGCAGACTACGGTCGATGGGGGGCAGAAAGCATGTCAGGACAACAAAGAAGAAGAGCACACACACCACAGATGGACAGGTGGAGGTGGGAAGTTGTTTGGGGAGGGGGAGGGGGGAGGTTGTCGAGTGGAGGGCAGTCACTGCTACGGTGGAGAACTAAAGTCAGCATGTTTCAAAGGGACCCCAGTCACACTGTTGGAAACTTCGCACTAACAGCACATATTATCCTTCATTGAACTCTCTTTGCTCTCAGCAATTGTCAAAAACAGGCAAGACATTGGTAGAAAAAGGAAGAAGGATCAGTTTCATTATAAAAACATTAAGGCTGTGTTGGGTTGAGTCAGGCCTGATACTAAATGGCTTGGGTCCCTTTAGAGTAACACCTCCACTAAACGCTTCCTATTGTCCTATTGTATTAGTGGCGAGTTTTCAATTTGCCTAGGGAGACATAAAATCATTTGAGATTTAGAGTAGAAAACCCTTGTTATTTCACAGCTACTGAAATATAAAATTAGGTGCTACAGCAGCAAAGTCAGTGTTAAGATGGGGTAAAGAGAATCCGTTGGAATTTGCTACTGCCGTCTCATAAGGGACTGGTAATCGTTAAAAGGTTTCGTACTGCTTACACTTTGCAATTCCATCACTCCCAGTCAACCAACCGGTCACCACGCCGCACAGCTGATTGGCTGAAAGTGCATGGGGTGAGTTAGAAGCAATTACAAACTCATAACACCTCTCTTTTTTTATCTGAAGTGAGAAACAGTCAACATCAGGGGGCAGTCTGACAGAGGTGACCCTGCCACCCGGAAGGTAACATGCAGGTCAGAAATGGTAGTCCACAAGAAGCAAGTAAAAGAAGGGCTTTTTGGACACTTGAGAGACAGCCATCAAGTTCTGATCGATCTGGAGGAAAAGGGGGGAGTTCTACAATGTTACTCGGCAGAACATGAGTGTTCAAACTGTATTGACAAGAAAAACTAATAGACATACCCAGTTTAACCTACTTGGTCCAGTTCCAAAGCATATGAGTGCTTTTACACAAACAAGACAGAAAAGTTTGGGCATTTATTGGTGGGAAGATATCACGTAAAATGAATAGAGGCAGAAAGTAAAGGAGAGAGGGATGAAGCAAGCAAGTGAAAAGGAGAGAAAGAGCATATGAGACCTCCTCAAAAGAATGCATGCAAACTACAAGGAGGAACCCTGTTAAGGTACCAATATTTACGGTAAGAAAATGCAACCGGAAACTCCTCCCAAATCATGAAGAGGACATCAGATTCTTGGCTAAATATTTACTGACAGTGGTGCCTGGATACACTCATCGACAACTTTAACAGAAAGCCCTACCTTATAGGTCCACCTTGGTGAACAGTTAAACCGATTGTTTCTGTCAGGGTGTGTGGCAACGTGTGGTACGGCAACAAATCTGTGAGCAGACATTTTGTATTTATTTCCAATGCCATTTTATCAATGTTCCACTATCTGAGTAAGATAAGATAAGATAATCCTTTATTAGTCCACAGTGGGGAAATTCACAGAGTACCTGTACTAAATTTGGTTACCCTTTTTGGGTACGAAGCATACAAAGCCAGAATGTGAGTGGAGCTTGAAATAGTGCTGATGATTGATCACATGCAGTCGCCACAGCAACCTAGACTACCTTGCCAGAATGGCTTTCTTTACACACAAAACCAATGAGTGAACGGTAAGTAAAAATTCTAAGCTCTTCCATAATTTCTACTTTTTTACATTTGTGTTTACTTTTAACACACTGTGCAAGCCTCCAAGGCCCAGGCGTGATCTCGCAACAACAAAGTCTGGAGATATCCTTGAAAAATTTTGGGCAAAATGTGGGTGGGGACAAATCGAGAGTGAAATTTTTACTTGTGAAGGTGGAATTCAAAGTAGGAGGGCAATAGTTGCTCCTCAGCCCTCTTCATGAACCAACCCAAGCCTGTCAGCAGCCCATGGATGTAAGCAGGTAGAACTGTGTTGCATGTGGGCAGAACAATTTACATGGTCTGACCAAATTTTGAGTGGTGGACTGCACTCAACCTAGCAATGACACTGACATGTAAAACCCCACCAACACTGCTGTATCAGATACAGTTGTACTAGAACCACAAATACCATACTACTACCAGATCAGTGTCACGGGTGTGCTGAGAAAAGTCCACCACCCATTTAATTTCAGGTCAACAGCAGCCCTGTGGTCAGATAAATGAGGGAAATGGTAGTCTTGCAAGGCCAGATATGATCTCTCAATGAAATTACACTTCTGGAGATAACCATGAGCGCATTGGCCTTATTGGAGCTGTGAATGTAGATTTGTAAGGGTGGGAACAAACTGAGGAATACAGTGCCTTGTGAAGGCGGAGTTCCCTAATAAGACTACAAATTAAGCATGTTAGATGTGTGCTGTGTGTGGGAAAAGCATTACATACTTTACAAATAAACCTCTCTTCCAAAGGAAAAATCTTTTAAAATGGTGAACACTAGTCTAAGAAGGCATCTCTGGACGAGTAGTAAGTTAGCATCAGATTAGAGACTGTTCACTGTTCTGTAAATACAGAAAAATACTGTTTCGCTGGTCAGTGATATATTGCTTCTTCTTGTGTTATCGATTACAATTTAGAGTGTAAAGTAGAGTATTGCAAGGGGATTTTAGAGGGAACACCTCTAGTAATTTGTGCTCTTATTACAAAATTATATCAGACTCCACAAAACTCGGCAGAGGCTGACAAACTGTGTACAACAACAGACACACTACAATGTAACTGTACATCTATATGGTGGACCTGTAAGGTAGGTTCAGTTCATAAAGCAGCCAGTGAGTGGATGCACAAGGTAGGTCTGTAATGAAGCGCAGAGTGAATGTTTACTGCACATTTTCCCTCACTTGCACATTCGGGGTACTTGCTCACTTTTATTAAAGAGTATAAATGTTCTTGCAGTCCTTTTATACTTCCCCTTGAAGTTACACTGGAATAAAAGAAAGCCCATCCTAAACTTTCACAAACTTGAAAAGCAGAGAAGGCTGCAAAAACCCTGAATTCTGACATGTACAGCTTTATTGCGCGGGTCAGTTTTTCTAGTTGTCTGCACTCTGGTTTCCCTCATCAAAGTTTGTCCGAAGTTGGGAATTACGGCCCAGGGCGGAGGCAACAAACTGGAAGAAAGATGGCTGTGCCCTGACAGCATTTAAACTCTTTTCTTCTGAGGGCAGCGCTCTGTCTTCTCTGAGCTACTTGACTGCGACTGAAATTTCAATCTACCGGATTTAATCTGCAGTGATTTACGTCATCGCACAAGGCAGCAGCCGTTCAGCAGCAAGCATGGTTTACAGCCGGTGGATTCTGTCGAGGTAATCTTGAGAGAAGTCAGCGGTTTGGCACGGCGCTCTGTGGCACATCCCTCAATTACTCCGTCACGCCTGTCCTTGGGTAACTTGAATGAGTTATTCTGCGACTGCACCTTCCTTGACACAGGACTGGCATTGACAGTGTAGTGACTGATTCTGAAGCTAAGGTTGTCTAAGCTTTATCATGGATACTCATATTGAATAAAAGTCTAAATAATGTTTAACCCTTTAAAAATAGGTTAATGAAATAATATTTATTGTCAGAGTAGAGCATAAAAAATTAAGTAAAAATTAAAAAAATAATGAAATCTTAAATTATTGAGAAAGAATGTTTGAAGATGTTTTCAGTAAGCCTTCTTTACTAGCTTCTAAATAGCAAACTAAAAGAGCATTCAGTTAAGATATTGATTATACTGAATAATAATAATTTGTAGTGTTGTGAGTGAATGGCTAGATTTCTTTTACATCCCTGACTAGTGAGTACAAAGTGTGCATCGCCACCTGGCCTGCTTTTAAAGCTTTGGTAACACTACACAACTTACAACACAGTAGGTTTTGTACCTTCTGCACAACACTGCAGAAAAACCACTTCCCTTGTCTTATATTTAATTTAACTTCAAGACATGCAAAATGATTTTCTTCGCTGTTGTTTTACATCAAATTTCAAAAGGGAGTTGATTCATATACCCCCGAAAACCTAGAGGTTGCCAAGTTGATTACAATATGCTTCTTTTTGCTCTTTGTTGGCTGAAATGTAGGAAGTTAAACAACTCTGGTGCCTTTGAAATTGAACCCTAGATAAATTTCCAATTCCCCCAGCCAATCTTTTCCTCTGCAGGCTATGAAGCCTGAATATTAAAGCGTGCACAGAGACGAACTGAGGTTTGCTATCAAGAGAAAGAGAAGAATTATCTGCTGTTCAGGAAAAAAAAACCTTACCCCAACAAACATGAAATCCAGCTGAGAATGGAAAATAGTCACAAAACTGAGCCAAAGTGGTGTAAGCAGGGGACATAAATAAATAAACAAACAAATAAACAAGAATCAGCTCACACATATGCGACTGAGGAAGAACAATCAAGTCAGTATGGGAGGCAGTTAGAGAGACAGAGAGAGAGAGAGAGAGAGAGAGAGAGAAAGAGACCATGTGAGTGGGAGGACTTGAGTGAACAGTGTAGGAAAGAAGGGCGAAGAACTGAAACAGAGGAGACTACATACATCGTTCGCTTTCTCTCCATCAAGGTGGTTGGGTCCGGAGTCTTTGCCATTCCGCACTCGGTTACTATGGTGGCCGTTCTGCCGGTAGGTGGCGTGGTCAGGGCCGAGGGAGGGGGATGGACTGTGACTGGACCTCCCACTGGGCTTGTGTCCGTCTGACCTGTGCTTCGGATTCGACCTGTGGATTGTTTGGCATCCAGTCATTCAAACATCCACAGAAAAGAGATCAGTCATGTATACAGAAAAAAAATAGTAAAGAGTGACCTACATACGTTGATCATCCACTCTAACTACTTACACAAATACTTATCTTCACTCAGAATCACTTCATAAGCTCGAATCTACCTAGTCAAGTACAGTAATCCTGGATAAAGAGTGGTAGATAGTGTGAAGATATCACATAAATGTGTCAGTTACCGGAGCAAGAAGAAACTCAAATCTAAAGTTTCTTATTTAATTCCTCTATTCCACCTTAAACCGAGTAGCAGTTACGTTACTGCTGCACCATCTAAGGTGGAATGGAACATTTTGTCAAATAGAAATAAGAATGTCAAACAGGAAGCCAACTTTAGCCTTGTGGTGAAAACAAAAACACAACAGCTTCATCCCTTCACAGAATTTATGCAATTGCTCAGTGCTGTTTCTGGACAGGCAAAACAAATAATTCTCTCTACGAGGATGTTAAAAGAGACCGATTTGCACTTGCATTTGGTTGCAGAGTCCACCTCTATTTGGTTATGGATTCTGCAGTTTGCTGAGTGATTGAGCCTTGTGAGAAAATCCCCTCTCACATATTTCATCCAGAAAGTAAGAGCCACACTTTATATAGAAACAAAACATCAGACTAAATGAACTTACAATGCTCTGTTCATTTAATATTGAGATGTAGCCTTAGAGTTTACATTTTTGTTTACTGCTATATAGATACTGCACTTTGTTTATATTATTTATTCTTTTATATGTCTTGGAAACGACTGAATTGGGGAGAAAACTGAGTAAAAAAAAACTGACTAAAACAGAGGAACCAAAGCATATGTTTACTGTTTTCCTAATAAAAGTTCAGCCGCTTGATCCTCCTGTTCAGGGGCTTATGGACATGTGGGTTTACCTGCTGGGGGATTTGGAGATGCTGGCGACGGAGGAGACAGAGGCACTGCGAGAGCTGCAGCAGCTTCCTCTGTGCTGAGGCCTCCTGCTGGCACACTCTACTGGAGACCTGGAGGCACACGTAAGCACACGTATGCAGACAAAAGAACATAGACACACACACACACGTGCACGACCACATACACACACAAATTATTAAACCTGCCAAAGCTATTTCTGAAATCAAATGAGTGTAAATCATGCCTCCCTGGCAAAATGTCACCCAGTTCTATTAATTCCATTCTTTTCAGAAATTAAATGAAAATTAATATGAACAGGCCATCTGTCATTCAAAGATCTAAAATCAACAGATCACATTCAATATTTGATTAAGGCTGAACATGGTCGAGGAATCCAAACTCACTTCTTTCTCAGTTTGCTCTTGTCTTTGTGTTTGTTCTTCGGAGTGCCCGACCTGAGGAGGAAAAAATGGCAGTTTAAACAAACAGAGCATAATTGGGTTTCTCTACCACAGAAAGAGAAACACAATGAAAGAACTGAACTTGATATAATAAAGAGTACTTGTTTAATAGACTGACAGTAGTCAAGGGCAGGTTACCCTAGCACTGAGAGATGGCGGGGCATTAGAGTATGTACGAACCTATGTCTCCTTTTTCTTCTAGAACCAGATGTAGACCTGAGAGAGAGAGAGAAAGATTTGAGACTGTGAACAAAATCTCAAACATCTACTTTTCACAAACCACTTTAATAGAAACATCAAGAGTACAATTCTGACCAATTCTAGAATTTTGTGCAACTCTAAATGACCATTCAGTATAAGTTATTTTTTCTTCCAGAGATATGCCTAAGGCATGTGTCAGGCTCCAGTCCTTGCAGGCCTCATTGAACACAGCTGATTCAGCCCATCAGCGGATTAGCCAGGACTTCATGAAGTGAAATCAGAGTGTTAGATGAGGGTAAAAGGTCTCCAGTTTGACATGCCTGGTCTAAGGGGATTAGATATAGGATAATACACTATACAGGATAATACACTAAAGGAGGGCAAAGTCCAAGGGAAATAAGTGAAAAACAAAAGTTTCTGAAAAAACGTGTTTAGATTTACTCAAATTGCAGAAAGCAGAAAATATAGGTGTGATTTTTATTTTGATAAACTGAAAGCAAGTCTCCTGAATACAATGGGAGCTGTGATAAACCCAACAATGGACAGACTAAACACTACATAATTTGATTTTTAGTTGTTGAACCTTCTGAAGTTTTCTGCTATTTTCCAGATGCTGAAAATGGATAATTGTACTTAAAGGCTGGTTTGACAGGAAATAAAAAAATGAAGAGTGGCTTCTGACTACTGTGCAATACTACACCTTGCTTACTGTTAATCTGTTTATAACACTCACATATTGCTAATGTACATAATAGTCAGGGGGTGTATAAAAAATCCACATGAATTACTCATTTTTCAAAGCTTGTTCCCAAAAAGTTGGGACAGTAGGTAAAATGCAAACAGCATGTATTTGAACAAAAACATTAGAGACAACCTATGCAATGTTCTAATATTTGACCTTATGAACTTTTTTCAAACCTCTCTTCAAACCATTAAGGTCACATAGACGTGTCCTAAACATCATAAATATGGAAGAATCCATATTTGTGAATACCAGTCCTAGTGCTGTCTGAAATGACTGCGCACAGCGATGAAGTTCATTTTGTTCTTTTTCAGAGGTCACAGTAAATCACACTGCTCTAAACCACATCAGCAAGTCTGCACAACCTGAAGACTTGGATACAGTTTGTGTAGGTTGAGATAAATTTTGTCGGGGTGTATTTTATAAAATCATTTGGACTATTTGACTTTGAGTTCTAGTGTTACTTAGCAATGTTAGGTCCAGTTCTAAACTAAAGCAGCAAAATTTGGATCTAAGTGAAAAACTGGGTGAATTTGATGTGTATATTTTACTTATTTTCAGTAGTTTTATTTTCAGTACTAACTGCACATTAATGACCATGTTGGTACGTCAAGGGTATATTTATATTGTTTGTACCTGTGCACCATGCTTTTTCTGACGGCATATGTACCTGATGCTGTTGGGAAGTGTAAAAATGACCAAGTAATTGGGAGCTCTCCTGCTGCTGGTTGTACTTGTAGCGTATGTGTTTTTTTGCGTGTGCTGTTTGTGAGGCTGCTACCAATGAACCCAAACGCCAAAGCAAGTCATGTTCTCTGTATGAGGCTCTGCAGGAAAGGGAGTGCGAAGGAAAGAACTCAAATAAAGCTGTCAGGGCACCACAGGGTGATGAGAAAGTACTGTTGCAGCCCTCCTGCTGTTCTGCAGAGAGACAGAGACAGAGAGAGAGGAGCGTACAAACAGCAACATTTACATCCTTCTTCCTTTAATTCCTCCTTGTCTCGCTCTCTCTCTTACTTCCACTCCAGCCTCTTTGTCTCCTCGCCCTCCTTTGTTCTGTCAGAGAACAGTATGTTTTATATGGGGTGGTAACTTAAAAGTTAAAATTCAATGATGCAAGAAAGAAAAACACACACAAAGACATGTTTTACAGAGAAAAGAAAATTGCATTCTATCTTACTTGGTGGCCCATCCTACACAGTTAAGCGAGACAAAACTGAGTTTTGAGCAGTGCAAGTAAAGAACAAAAGAAGGTCACTGTAACTGTATACACTAAGCTGTTGTGTGGCCTGAAGTTTTTGTTGTAACAGGTTACTAATCAGCACAATTAGTCATTAAAATTCTAGAAATATTAGTGTCATTTTTACATAGTTTAAATTTGATAACATCACTACATAATAGAACTGTTACATAATACACATTGTTATGTAAGTTACATTTACATTCAGTTTACATTCTATATCAACTAGGATCTGAGCGATATATATTGAACTGGTGAATTAGAACCTAAAACACCATAATGTTAACACACTGCTGCCAACTGCTAAATATAAATGAGGAGTACATAGAAGAGTGCAATACGGTGTACCACAAGGCTCTGTTTTAGGACCCTTGCTGTTCTCCCTTTATTTATAGCCACCAGGATATATACTCTGTAAATGTATATAATTTAAGACGGGTATTTTGTTTTCAACCCATATATCAGTTTGGAGTCTGTACCTTTGACTTTTTCAAACTGTTTCAATTCAAAAACATGGAAAAGATTGGATTTTGTTTTAATAGCACAAGACTGCACAACAATAAACTCAAATTCATCAAATTCAAACAGAAAATATGCCCTACTTACAAACACAAATGTGGTATTTGCTTGTTTCAAAGAGCTACAAACATGAACATTATCAAATATAATATTACAACATGTTTTTAATCTACTGCAAACTGCAGTATGTTCTGTTGCAGAAAGAGGGCAGTAGGAACCCTGCATTGTGTAAGCGTATTATACACTGACCATACATGGTCATTTTATATGGTCAGTGTAAGCCAAACCTGGGCCAGTCACAAATTGTCATAACAATCTTCCACCCCTCTGTCTCCACTCTTCCACTAGGATATCTGACTCTCGGGACTCGTCCTCCTCTCTTCTTTTCTCTTCTCCGCTCTCAATCCATAATTGATTAGGGGGGTATAAGCGAGACTAGCGGGCCGGTGTAACTCCAGTGCAACATGAGAGGGAGAGATAGAACAGAAGTGGAGGAGGGGTGTGACAGAGAATGATGGGGAGGGTTGTGGGTAATTTGGAGAAAGGCTCATTTTTCTCCCTCTGAAGGTCACGCGGCGTGCGAATTTTTACAGGAACCAGTTCATGTCAGAGAGCGAGCGAGGAAGATAGAGAGAAGGAGGGAGAGAGACAGCCTCTCTTCTCTCTTTCAATGCTGACACCCTGTTTTTTAAGGTTATTATGAGAGAGCTTTGTGCGATGTAATGTAGGAGTAAAACCTATATTTCAGGCTGATTTTGAGCCTCATAAATATTTCATGAAGCCAAAAAAAGCTTTCGCCTAGCAGATGCTATTATTTTGCATGAAAATGTGTGATGCTCACACTGACGGTTGGCAAAAACGGGCTATTTTTGCCTACCATCAGCTGAACAGTTCTCATTCTCTCAGGCTCATCAAATCACAAAAGATTATAATAATAATAAAAAAAGCCAGAATAAAGTAAACTAAACAGGAAGGAATTTAAGAAATAATCTACAGCATATCATCAGTTAACAGGCAATAACAATAGTCTCCCTCTACTTAAAAACACAGAAAAGCCCACTGGCTTCTATTATTAATGTCTCTTAGGGTGCATTCACACTTGGCAGGTTTGGTTCAATTAAAAGGAATCCTGGTGTGCTTGCTCTGTTAGTGTGGTTTGTTAGAGCAGGTAAGAATGTCATTCAAGAAAGTCATTCAAGACTCCAGTGCACACCAAACAAGCATACTGAGCAGGCCGGTCTTGGTTTGCTTCAACTCTGGTGTGGTTTGTTTGAAGTATGAAGGCAATAAAGACCAAAGACGTCTAAACAGACCAACGACAGGATGAACTGCCATCTTCTCTCTGCAGAACTTCTTTTATACATTGAATAAACGAGTTTCCGATGCTGCTTTGACATGCGCATGCGTTTTATCATCTCCTCATAAGCTCTAAATTGGTAAATATAGAATGGATATATTCGGTTTTAAATGGGGCCGAGGTCATTATAAAATACTTGATATACACATCTGACTGCACACTTAAACTGTAATATTATAAAGGGTGCCAACACTCGAGGCTGTTACAGGAATCTCACCCTGTACCACAGTAATGCAGGGAAACTAATACCGCAAGACAGATAAAACAAAACATACATAAAACCAACAAGCCCAGTTAGAACAGAAGGATTCAGAAAGGTGGACATCATCACTGTTATTGTACATTTTAAAACTTTTGTTTGCATCTTTTGGCTCAAACTAGAATAAGAACTAAAATGCAAATGGAAAATTAATGATGAACAAAATCACCTGTAATAAAAATTTACATTACATTAACTTACATTGAAAACTAAGACCATTTTGCCTTTTCCTGTAAAGCTACCTTTGTGGAGATACTTCAGACAGAGTAGGAGTACAAGTACATTTTTCATTTCTCACTGATACCGAGTCCGGTACCAAAATGAATTACATATTGAGAATTAAGCAGATGTTAGTGTAAATGAATGCAATGTACCTCGATCATTAAAATCATTCAAATCTATCTGATTTTGTGTTAGCTAGCTATTACATTAGTTATGTTTGATTGTGTAGTGCTGCAGTGGAGAAGAGTGGATTTTGTTCCACGTCAGAAAAGGGTTTCTGTACAGCTGTAAGTAAAGTACATTTTAGTTTTGAGCCCTCATGAGGCTGAGACTGCAGAAGCTGTGATTTGACGTATGAGGTGTGCACTGGCGAAGAGTGTTCTGTTATATTCCAGTTTCAGTCTCAGGCACTCTGCCAACAGAGTTGCTCTATCTGTCTGATGTACACTGCCCACTAAAATCATCACACTTCTTAGAATCTCAGCTGTCATATAGGACTTAAACTGGCTCTGATTATCGGGGCTTTACTGGCTTCATCAGTCCAACAGAAATCTAAATGCTAGAAGCTATAGATAGTTACATACATAGGCCCAGAAAACGATCCTGCTTAACCGTTTTGAGACGTTAATCAAGTAAGCAAGAAATCCTTGTGTGATTACCAGCTGGTACTTGCGAGTTTGTTTTTGTTACAAACACAGCATGCTAAACATTCTGTGACTGGTTGTTTTGCTTGTCAGCCAAAGCACTTCCTATCAGAGACAGCGTTTCTCAAAAAACCTAGCTGGCCTGTATTTCAGCGCAGTCTTAGAAAGCTTGCAGTGGAATTAGTTTAGTCTTGTGTTGTATTTCCAGACAAATAAAGTCATTTGGGTTTAGCAGA
This sequence comes from Pygocentrus nattereri, assembly GCF_015220715.1. NCBI lineage: Eukaryota > Metazoa > Chordata > Actinopteri > Characiformes > Serrasalmidae > Pygocentrus > Pygocentrus nattereri. The sequence goes on along the minus strand of NC_051233.1, from coordinate 10,376,794 downwards.
AAAACAGATTTCTGTTCTGTCTTCCTTCTCGACACAGTATTCCTGCAGTGAGGCCGTTAGAATTGATAAATGTCCAAAAAAAGAAGAAAAAAAGTAAATAAAAAAAGTAAAGTAAGGTTTACTTGTGTAAATGGCCACAGACACATAAACACACACCTGTCTCTCTTGTGCTTCTTGCCGCTCTTCTTCCTCTTTCCTCTCCGAGTGGGGGAGGAGCTGTCAACTCTGTGGATCAGATTACAAGAGACAGGAAACAGAGGGATGAGACTACTGTGTGCACACATAGACACACAAAGACAAACAAAATACATCCCCTCAGGCACACATGCACCACTGTCCAAAACACCACAATCACTGTTTTTTTGATAAAACCAATTTAGCTGTAGAAAAATGCTTAAAATGCAAATAATGAATTCCGATTAATCATATTAGTTTGTATATTTTTTGTGTATCATATTTGTCATAGCTATATGAATGGACAAAATAAGTTTCATCAGAAGGTATTACCTTTAATAAGTCAAGAATATTACTTTCATTATGTGAATCCTGCATTAAACATGAACATGAACCTGAACATGACAAATATGTGATTTCAACGGAGTGAGAACAGTTTCTTGTCCAGTTTTCTTCACTGATGATGCATGTTCCAACTCCTAAGCGTGTGTGTGTGTGTATACAAGAATGGGAAAGAATTCCACCTACAAAGCTTCAACAATTAGTGGCCTCAGTTCCCAAACACTTATTGAGTGTTGTTAAAAGGAAAGGCGATGTAACACAGTGGTAAACACGCCCCTGTCCCAACTTCTTTGCAACGTGTTGCAGGCATCAAATTCAAAATGAGTGAATATTTGCAAAAAACAATAAAGTTTATCCATTTGAACATTAAATATCTTGTTTTTGTAGCGTATTCAATTGAATATAGGATGAAAAGGATTTGCAAATCATCGTATTCTGTTTTTATTTGTTGTACACAACATCCCAACTTCATTGGAATTGGGGTTGTACAAGATATACATATATAACAGGCAAAAATAGTGTCATGTTGTACCCAAAATACTTGAAAAATTTCAATAAAATATCTACAATACTGTCAGGTATCTAGTTGGTATTATTTAAATCTACATCCACATTGTATAAATCACTGTGGTATGTAAAGTAACCAAAAATATTAATGTGACATGTAATTTCAGATTATTTTTCTACACCTGTGCTAAAACGTCTTTTTGAATCTGAACTGCCTGAAGTTACTGGTCTGGCTCTGTGTAATCTCACAAAATCTATTGTGACTTTCAGGCTTGTCATGGTTACTCTTTATTGCCACTTGAGTTTGCTCTTCTACTCTTACTGTAATTCTCTGGGTTGTTTCTTATAACAGTGTCTCTCTCACTCTCTCTCTCTCTCTCTCTCCCTCTCCCTCTCTCTCTCTCTCTCTCACTCCCTCTCCCTCCCTCTCTCACTCTCTCTCTCTCTCTCTCCCTTTCCCTCTCTCTCTCTCTCGCTCTCTCTTCCCTTGCCTTGATTTCCCAGGCTCCCCTTTTCACTTCCTACAAAAATTCCCTTCAGACAGTCTCGATTCTGTCACTCACGGAGCTGTAACTACGCAGCACAGTTTCGCAAATGTGCCACTCAAATGCAGCGCTTAGCCAAGTCTTAACTCCGGACTTTAAATAAGCATATACACAAAATAAACCTATACGGCTGGGACTTTAACCGCAATGCTGCTTGACATGTAACTGAGCTTTTGCAAACACAAAACCAGCAGCTGAAAATCCCAATTTAAAGGGCAATTTCTGTTTTCTCATAATATCTGCGTAATTTGTATGATGAAGATGTAAACAGTCATGCAGAGTGGTTTGATGTGAAATGCCCCATTCTGTAGAAACACAAGTCAGAATGGCTCCCAGTGGTGGTGACAGGAATCAGAAATCTGAAAGGTTTAATGACTCAAAAAGTTCCCTCACACAAAGTAATAACATGAAATGGTTATGAACATGCTGTCCGATACCTGATTCACTGTTTTAATAGTTTTGAGACGATTGTGGCCTAAAACACATTTGAAAACCATTGCAAAACAGTCCCTAAAGAACAAATATTTTTTTCAGATTTTATAATCATCAACATTATAAATAAAAAGTCAGACGAAATGTCAAGGCTCACTTTTGATTTTGGATACAAAAAAAAATAGGTAGAATTACACTGTAGACAGCATGACTCCTGGTTCCCATCACCACCAATGCAAAGAAATCTGTCAGCAAGTTTCTCACCAATGCACCGGTTTACCACTTTGAATGACTTTGTTTACATCTCAGTGACTGGAATTGATGGAATTCCCCTTTGAGTGAGAGTATGTTCTGCGAATGCTTAATAACTACACATTTTTTAAATAATGTCAAAGGCACAAGGTTCATTAGTTTGAACATTAGGCTACATTAACTAAATTAGCACTCAGAACATAAAGTTCTCTCATAAAGTTTGGGTTCTAGTGGTCAAACTGTATTTCCCTGCAAAAAATGTGCCAAGCTCTAAAGATAATAGTTTTATTGATGGTAAAAAATGGAAAAAATAAGTTACTTCATCTGTTCGTTTAATGATTTGTTGTTAAGAATATTAAAAGCTTATATGCTTAAATGCCTGACATTTTGGGATTGGCCCACTTTTTTGCACAAGAGTGTATATGTTTTGCTGATTTTCTAAGTGAAAAAATTGAACAAATCCTCTACAGAAAACGCACTTCATATTTAATTTTTTCCCCAATATGTTAAACTCAGCAACAGAGATTGTGCACTAAAATGAGCAGAAAAGTGTCATTTTAAAGTGTGCTCACTCTAGAAGATGTGTTATTTGTCTTATTTTCACTTCATGATCATTTGACCAGGGGTGTTCAAACTTTGGCAGATGTCTGTATGTATCTAAGCAGAAGCTTTAAGTTTAATAAAGCCACATCATGCTTGTTATCCTAAAATACCAAAGTAAGAAATACTAAACACAGTATTTATTCAGGCAGGATTGGTTTACCAGTCAGCTATTTGTTTCTTACATCTTTCCTCAGATTGGAAGCTGTGTTAGTGTGTAAATAAGTAAGTGTGAAAAGTGGTGATTTCCAAGTTTCGGGAGGCACATCCAATAGTTCATGATTTCTTAAACACTTCTGAAATTGAACAGAGATAACAACTGACACTGCTATGCTTTGACTGCATTTGTAACCAGTTTCTCCTAGCTAGTTTAGAAGCTGAAATGCAAATTTTGCTCTGTAATGGCTATTAAAATGTATGTTAATAAGGTGAAACGTAAAAGTATGATGATTTAATTCTACTCAAAATGTAATATTACACAGATTTTTTTTTCTCTTTACGAACTACATCTACTTTCATTTTATTACTTAAGTACTCAAAAGTGAAAGGTGATGGTGAAGTGGCTGACCGGCTATGTCTTCTGCCTTTCTTCTTCTTTCTTTTCTTTGGGGCAGGAGAGGGCGAACTGCTGGACTTCCTCTTGGCTCTGCTAGAAAGGGAAGAAAAAAAGAGTGAAGGACAAGCAGCAGTACACTAACTAAAATGAAATAAGTACATTCTCAGTTTATGTGACTGAAATGTGTACATCATTATTACATTAAGAAAATGTATTACATCCACACAATTACAGCCAAAATGGAACTGAAGGACAAATCTTTGCTGACATAATTACATGTTATTACATGTATTTTATACTTACTTATACATACTTAATATATTTTAACATACTCAAGCGTACTTAAACGTAACTAAATTTAATTTTTATCAACTTAAGCATCATTTATTTATTTTAAAGGGCTTTTAAAGTACACATTAGTACATACTTTTAGTGCATTTTAGTTACAGTACAACACAATGAGTAGCACTTAATTGTATCAGTAAATTCAGTAGGGTTTTTAAAACATATATATACAAAACTACCTACAAAGTACATATATACATCTGCTCAAGTGTAACTTAGGTTGGTTAAAACACTCAAAATTGCAACTGTATTTTATATATTGTTGCTGTCTAGAGATGTTTAAAATGTTATCCCCAAAATAATAACTTCATAGAAGAAGCAGAAGACAAATGTTCTAATGTAAGTTAACGTTAAATGCTTTATTCCAAATGATTTTACAGAATTTCTATTGGTCCATTTATTATGAGATTTTCACACAAAGGACAGTTGACATTTTTATAACATATGAGTTATAAAAATGTACAGTGATTAAATATTTAGTTATAGCTTAATTATAACTTAAGTTGTCTTATGTTGTTCAAAAATAATACACTTAGTATATATTCAATTATGTTTAAAGCGTAAACATTAAATGTATTTACTTTTCATATTAAATGCACTTAAATGCAATAAAGAGCCTGAGGTGTGTAGTGTTGGTTCTAACAATAGACCCTAAGGGACCCCATGCACTGCACAGACATTTTGTTTAAATATATGCGTTGAAAAAAGTAAACACAACCTCTATAGCAAATTATTCTAAACAAAAAACTAAGGCTACTTTAATTTTGCTAATACTTTGACTAAAAAAAAAAAACAGAAATGAGCAATTGTGGCATGTGCAAAAGTATGGGCACCCTTCCAGTTGTAAAGTCTCAGAACTTGTTAGGCCTTAGTTGACTAGTTAGGACTGGTTAGGCACCCAAGAAATCTGATATGTGGCCAAAAATGCATGTATATCATAAAGGGTCAGGCATATACAGTACTTACCTGTACAAATACATACATGTAAGTATCAAATATCTATATATGGATCATTTGTGTGAGATGTGAGTGAACATGTATCTACAGGTAAAAAAATGTACTGTTATCCATTTAAGCAAGAGAACACGAAAGGGAGTGTATTATCGCAAAATAACATCACAGCTGTAATTTGGTGGCCATAGATCATCACAGCTGTGATGTTACTTGCAATAACACACAACCTTGAGCGTTCCATTGCTTTTATATAACAGTTGAATAAATACAGTAATAAAATTAATACATTGGGCCGTGAACGCTGTGTTTAATATGTTTTGATGTTTGCAGTTCCTTCTACCAAATTATAGCTCCTTAAAAAGCAGCTTGTTGCTATGTCACAGTAACGAGCTCTGCCCACTCACTGCACAGCCGGCAGTTTGTTCTCCAGATCCACACAGACCAACTGACAGTTTGGGAAGTCAGTGTAGTCTCATCTTCAGAGTCTGACCAAATCAGCTGTCGGTCAAATGTGATCTTGAAAGTATCAATTTTATGTTTGTGTACAAACAGAAATATAGATTGAGCATCTCCTATCAAAGTCATTGCTTAGCAACGGCATCTCAGTGGAGTGATACAGTGTTTGTGGAAAAACCTGTTATGTTATGGCGAAATAACATCACAGTTAGAACGCTTCTCAACCAATCAGCTTGTGGTTGAAACTAACTATTATATAATTGCTTTTAAACAGTAAATTATTTTAATATATCAAGGAACAATATTATAATACATATATAAATAAAATAAAATATATGTATGCAATCAAAACAAAGTTTATGCATCCACTGGACAGACTCCATGTTTTTAAAAATGTTTTGAGTGAAAAGCATCTTCTATATGGACCAAATGTAAATATGGCGTTTCTTATTCTCCGCACGTCTTAGAGCATAATTTCTATTTATTTGCTGAGTTTAATATGGGAAAAAACATATCAAATGAAAAATGTGCCAGATCTTTGGTACAGGCCACTTTCTGTGTTTCCTCAATATGTTAAATTCAGTGAAATGCACATTAGTAAGTAAGGGCACATAAAAAAGTGCAGAAATGCATTCTCTGAAGACGGTGTGCTCACTTTAAAATAAACAATTTGACCAAGGGTGCCCAAACATTTGCATATGACAGTCAGCGCTGTTCACATCAGTGATTCTGGTTCCCATCACCCCCATTGTAAAGAAATCTGAAAGCTTCTTTTACACCATTTAAAAAAAAATGGAATAACTGTGTTTAATAATATATATAATCTATCTCTATCACTAACAGTACTTTCACTTGACTGTGTGTTTAGACTACTGTTTACACCTCTGACTGCAACTGCAATATGTAGCAACTTAATTACAAATACTAGAATCCATGTAGTGCAGCCCTCCTGTGATCTCCTCTACCAATATTTCATCCTTCTCTCTCTCTCTCTCTCTCTCTCTCTCTCTCTCTCTCGTTTGCTAATTTCTGTTCATTATGTGCTGCCTGCATAAACTTCTGTGTCTGCTTTACTGCAAACTCACTCCTGGGGGTGTTAGTCGACACAGCAATACTGAGCTGAACTCTGACTCCCTCTCTATAGAATGTAGCTGCTTATGCGATCCTCTCTCTCTCCTGCTCTCTTCTGTGTAGGCACACAGAGCAGAGGCCATGATATGTTCTCTGTTCTTACCTGTAGTCATCGTGGGCGACAGAATCACGATCGTAGTAATCTCCTTGCCAGCCGTAGTCTTCCTCGTAGCCATCGGCAAATGCGCGGCCCTCAGCATCCTCTTCATCACCATGGGGCAACACGGTGACCCTGAGATTATAGAGCAAAGATAATATAACTGTAAACATTTATTTGCTACAGTACACTTACCGCTTAGAAAGTGAAACAATTTATGCGCTTACCTATTTAATATTTAATGTTTATAATGCCTTTTGTCTTGTGTGCTGTTCACACTGCCAGGTACTGTATGAATGGTATGTTAAGTGTTACCCTGCTGCACTTCGCACTACATGGCACACACTATAGCATTTCACTATACTGTATACTTGTCTATATATAAAAGGGAACAATATGAGTGGGTTAAAGGGTAGTATGACAACAGATGGGCTACAGTATGTAAATGTACACCTATATAGTGGACCTATAAGGTAGGTGGAGCTCATGAAGTGGTCAGTGAGTGATGTAGGTCAGTGGGCCTCATTCACCAAATGTTCTTAAGAAGAAATTCCTTATGCAGATTTTCCAAAGATTTCGACATTCAACAATGTTTTCTTGTATTAGGCATTTGTTCTTAGGTAAAACAGTATGTACACACGCAGTTTAAGAACATGCTGATGTAGACTTTTTCTTAGAACCTTTCTTAAGAACAAATTTAAGAAAAAACTTAAGAACATATTTATGAATGAGGCCTAGTGTTTCTAACAAAGTGAACTATGTAAGATCTTCAAAGTTTCTTCTCCCTTCAAAAGTTTTACACTTCCCAGTCACAATGCCATTACAAGATATTCATTTTTCAGTGTCAAGAAAAAAGTAGAAATCAAAACATATTCTATATAATAATACACTAACAGAAAATTACACAAAAGACTCAAAGACTACATTCACATTACCAGGTTGAAGTGGTACAAATCCATTATTTTTTGCCCTAAGGTGACTCAAATCTGATGTTTTCAGGGCTGTGTGGACATTTTTTCTGATCCGACCTGAGACACTTTCATATGCAGTCCTACATCGGATACATTTCGGATTCGTGGCCCTGGGACCTTAATGTGACGCTCAGATCAGCTGAGAGTTGTTATGTATTGAGTTGGATGTGCAAATGCGGGTCATCTCAGGACGCCTGTTTGTTCACATTAATGACAGATTTGAATCACTTACCTAGACCAGTGTGAACCATCCAGTCAGAGAGACTGGATTTAAGCAAAAAATCAGATTTGAGCAATGAGGCTTGTAATGTGAACGCAGCTAAATATAATGTCAGTTGTTTCAGTCTTTAGTATGTCCACTCTTTGCCTTTATTACAATTTCTATTCTTTCTAAGAGAGCTGCTTTCAGTTTCCAAAGAAATCTGCAGGGCTATTCTTCCACTGCAGTTGGTTGCATTTTCTGCTTATCACAATCCACCATTAAGTCGATACCAGTACCGTTATCTCTATTACTTTCAATCATTTTTGTACCTTTCAGCAGACAGAAATAGAACTTGTACTTAATGCCTGTTTTGGCTAGAAACTAAATAAATGAAAACTGGACTCTGCCTTCCACACAATATTATGTATCGTACACTGTGATTCATGAGACTCTAGAGACACCAGTGATTAGTACAGACATGTGCACACCTGTGAACTAAAGTACTGCAAGCAGGGGCAGAAAGAGGATTAGCGGGTGGCTCCTACCATCTGCACAGGTTCTGTAACAAAGTGTCTGTGTGTGCGTGCTCTGTTGAGATGCATTAAGCTCTTTTTGCATATTAACAACATGATCTGCCCCATCACGCTCCCCAGTGCCAGTCAATTCCCTCCACAGTCACTACAGCCACATAGTCCCGTTAGTGCTGCAATTATGTGCCTACTAATCTCCATACAGTAATTGCCATTGGTGGGATTTCTTAAGCGATGCTAAAACCAACAACCTCGCTGCATGGCCTGAGGCTTTAGCCCGAGGCTTTACTCCTTTTGGAGTCGGGACCCTTTCATCTTCTTCATCTTTTTACTCCTTCACTCCTGCTTCATTGAAACGGGATAAAAGCTGCATTTAGAATAGTCATTTTAATGGTTCTACCAATAACACTTCACTGGGGGTGCATTAAAGGAATGGTTCTGCAAAAAAAAATCTAATTTGTACAATTATCAAATGTAATTGATCAGACAAGACACATTTGGTGTCCAGATTTTGCTGCTACACAATGCTAATGTAGTTAGCAAGCAATAGAAGTCAGTCACTAAAGTCTTTTCCATAAATACATAAAGACAAATCTTCATAGATCTTCACAAATCTTCAAATGCTTCAACATCCCTAGGTCGTCCATAGCATATAGCTATGCTTTTATATGCCTGCTCTCATATTATGTTGAATTTCTTCTCACTTGTAGAATAAGAAAAGAAAAATTCTGTGGTAAAAGCTTTGAATCCATGCCACATTTGTGGGTTTTTTTGTAAAAGAAGCAATACTTTATTATGATTTAAATGTATTTTGAGAAATAAAGGCTTATTGCTCAGATAAACAGCTTTAAAGTCAATTCGAAATGGAAATCGCAACACATCTTCCTTCTGTTCTGATGTTTTTTTTTAGCACAGATCCACACCTGTTAGAACTAGGCCTCCAGGATGGCGCATGAATGTCAAACTGAAAAAATAAATGCTAATTTTGGCTAGCAGCCCATTGGGATTGTGGTAGTACGTTAGCGGTAAGCTAACAACAATTCAAATGAATGTTTTTTCATGCACACACAAAGTTTTATTGTACTCTTCCATAACCTAAGAATAGCTCAGCCAGTTTGAAGTCCCTGTAGTTACTGATTAATATATAAATATAATATAAACACACACACACACACACACATTTTCTAAGGCACTTCTCTCTCAGGGTCGCGGGGAGGTCCTGGAGCCTGTCCCAGCGGTCATTGGTACATTGGTCTCACCCATTGTAAATCTAAATGTCACTGTCAACTGTCACTGTGACCTCCTAGTTATTTTAGTAGTTAATCTGACTTGTTATGCCTTCAGTTCAGCTCCTTAAGTCCTAACCAATGGGAGAGCTTGCTTGGCTGTATCTACCTAGATATCAGAGAGGAAAGTCGTTTTCTGTTGGGTGTTTCAGCATTTTATCCCTTTTTTGTTTAAAATGTTTAAACAGAACAAGCAAGATAGTTCTATTAAATTAAAACTTACTTAAAAATGTCAAACATATTTTCACTTAAATCTCATTGGGTATTGGGTTCCCAGTACATATTTCTCTCGACAACAGGTGGGGTGGTGGGAGGAAGAGATGACGCTTGATATTACTGGTTAATTCTATAATGTCCTTTGATTCATATCTGATTGGATAATATTTAATGTTTTGATTAAGACTTATACACAGGCATCAATACATTTTTGATGGAAAATGATAGAAAAACAAGATTTTTGTTTAAACGTTGTGTATGAAAATGCATGCTTTATACGAAAGGCACTTGCACTAACTCTGAAAATGTTTTGGTAGATTTTAGGTTGACTTTATTTATTGAATTTTTGTAATTTTTCCCCAGGATTGTATATTTGCTTTACATTCTGTATCATCAGGTTTCCATTAGTTTTAATGTCAAATAATGACATAAACATGGCAAAAGTGAAAATATTTCTTTTCTTTTCATAAACCAAAATGAAACAAGACTGTGGGCACAATCATTTTCATTACTTGTTTTGATTTATGGGAAGCAAAAATTCATCTTTTGCATGTGTGCCATGTTTATACATAAAAAGTATGGAAAATACACGGAAGTGCAGGCTTGAATCCCGCAATGTAGAATCTGTATCCAAACACTGATGTTCTTCACAATTATGTAATCATGTAGCTGCTTTTAAATAAGTATGTAAGGTCAATCAAACGTATAGCACAACAACAACAACAACCACAGCTGTAGACTTTGAACAGTTAAGGTCTTTATGCCTTTGAGATCCATCCAGTGAACCTGTCTCCAAGTAAATCTCAGCAGCATGACTAACTTCAGTGACCTCTACATCTTTACAAAAATACATCCCCTGGTTATCTGGCAAGATCTATACAGTCCTGCCACAGTGTGAAGGGCTCATTTATTATAGCAGGTCACCCTGTGGCTGAATGACTTCATGCTCATCTCTGACTGTCTCTGATGCCCTGACGATTCATAGCAATGAATAAGAGTGCACTCATAACATGCACCTTCAAGCTATACTGCAATCCTGCAGTAGTCAAAGACATAATAGACTCTGAGTAAAGAACACAATCATGCCTCAGGGTTTATAAAGCTTTGCAAGTAGGCACTGTTGTGGTGTGTTAGAGACAAACCAATATTCTAAGCTCATGCTTGCAAAAGAGAAACAGTGGAAATGGGCTCATAGCTTTCCGAGCAAGAACAAGCAGTGTCAGTAAGATATGTCTGTAGTGTTTCAGCATGGTCATCAGTTCAGTGTAGAGTTATTATTGTCAATTGGCTGTACATTTAATTTACATTACATAATGATTGATTAGATAAGTACACAGTTAGTTATTTAAAAAGGTACATTTACATTCAGTTTACATTCTGCATCTGCAACAGCCACATGGCAATATGGGAAGTTAGGGGGTGCTGAGGGGGCTTCAACATTCCCACATTTCAGGACTGCACAATTTAAGATTTGGGGATTTGGAGACGTCTCTAGTGGGAATGTGTAATTGCATAAACATTTGGTAATGCCGGTTGTACTTCGGACCCAATCCCCAAGTGATTGATTGCGAGAGTGTTGAAAGTGTGTTCAATGGGAAGTCAGTCGAACTTCATGAAGGACATGTTTTTTGTTGATGTGAGTGAATTATCTACTATTGTCAACATATCTTCATCAGTATAATGTTAATTTTGCATATCTCTGTTTTGGTAGACAACCTTGTATCTCCATTTTTGGTGTTCTTCAGTTTTTGACATAATTTGAAAATACCTGTTACCATTTGCATTGTGTGTAAATTTGGAAAAAAAAGACTTGGAAAAAGTCTGGTTCCATTCACTTACATTAAAATTAAAGTAGGTGTTATCCATCTCCTGCAAAGTTACCATTTTGGAGATACAAGGTTTTCTTTTGACAACAGCGATATGAGATCTAATCCATTTTGAGTCTGTGACATTAATAAGTAAAGAACGAGAAAGAGCAGAGGGAACATTGTTGTCCCTCGCCACATTGCAGCATGTTCTATTTGAAGTTTTCATGAACTGTTCAAAAAATCATTTCGCATGATGTCAGAACCCCCAACTGAAAGCACCTTTCCCTGTCCGTGCTTCCATGAAATAACTGTAGGAAGAGCGTCCGAGCAAGGATGGTGATAATGAATGACACTAGAATTGCTGTAATTCCAGTATGATCATCACATTAAAAACATATTTAGAACTGTTCTTGTACGCAGAGCTGGAGCTGCTGCATTAGACGAGGAACGACAGAGTGGGAGGAAGGTGGGATGAGAGGAAGGGAAGATGCGCTTGGTTGGATGAAGGATGCACTGTTATTAAGTCGGTGTCCCAGGGTTACTGGCATGATGTACGGTTGCCGTGGCATCTTCAGGGCATGCTATGGCATTAACAGAGGGTCATTTTTTATCTTTAAAGCAGCAAGTTCTGTGATCCTCAGAGAGGGGGCTTAGCTTCCGATGCAGCAAATGAAGAAGAGACGCAAATGTGAGGAGCGTATCTGTGATAAAAATAGTAAAAGAAAGACACTAAATCTAAGTTTTTATTTTTTGTGTTGTGTAAAATACTGTATGTCCATACATTAATCGAACATCATCGACAATCGACAAACCTAAAATCATGGCACGATCAATGAAAACATCAAACATAACAGTGCAATTTATGAAAAAAGGCTTTGGGCTTTACTGAATAAACATACTTGCTTACATTTACATTTAAAACACAAAATATAAAATGTGCCATATCCTTTGTACAGACCACATTTTATGTTTTTTTTTTACCTAATATTCAGCAAATAAACAGTAATTGTGTATTAAAATGTGCAAAAGTGCATTCTCTATGGAGGATGTGTTAACTTGTAACTTTTAATTTTTTATTTTTTTTTACATTTAAATTAAAACATTTTGGTTTGGAAATAAATGTGTACAAATGCATCATCTTCACTATTTGTGTTTGTTTTAGAAACATTATTTAGAAGCATCATGAAAAATGCATACCAATGCTGGCTAAAAAAATTATCGCCAATGAGTGGACCAAATGAAATGCTCCAAAAATGCTTGGAATAATTTCTGTACATGAACTTACATTAAAAGTTAAAATGTTTTTGCTTTCTTCTGTAAATCTGTCATTTTTAGAGGTGGATTTTTTGGACAGCGATGATAGATGTGGTAGTGTGCATTTATGTGTATGTGGCACTGGGACAAGTGGTCTTTCTGGCACTTTCAGATGTCAGGGAGTGCATTTATATGCACTCAAAAATAAGGATTTCTGCAGTTACCTGATTATTTAAATGTCCAAGTAAACAGCATACTCCAATTTTCAGGTCTAGAATCTGATAAATAGAGCTGGATTTTAGTTCAGTAATACTTTTGCTTGGATTTCTTTCAGAATTGTCAGTTGGTGCATGTGCAAAAACAATGGCACTAGAAATAAGCCAGCAGCACTGCCAACTACATTCTTGATGAAATGAAGGATTTAAATATTCTTCATCTTCTAATCGATATACATTATCTGATTGCCCAGATATTGATCGGGGTAATCAGATCGGATTACTGATAAAATTTTCTGCAGTTATCGGATTATTCAGTGCATGTAAACGCACTCAGTGTCACTGATTGATTGATAGTGGTCAACCATCCAACAACATCCATCCTATCCAAGAGCATCTGTGATCAGAACCAATGATGAATTGCTAAAGCAGCATTTCCCAACCCGGTCCTCAGAGACCACCAGAGGGTCCAAATTTTTTCTTCATCCCTATGTGTTGTGAGTTATGTTGGGGCGAAAACATAGACCGTTTGGGGAGCCCTGGTGATTGGGAAACAGCAAGCAAGAGGATAGTTAACCTGAGTTGTGCATAGCAACTGTACAACATCAAGGTGGAGCTATAAGATAGGTGTTTCTAATAAAGGGGCCAGTATGAAGCATAATTTCAGCACATGTAAGCTACATTCATGGATGGCAGGGTTCTAAGAAAGAATCAGGCCTTTCAGTACTGGTTAGCCCCCTCATTAGTCAAGATCATAGAGTCACAGAGAGGAGGAGGGACTCTCTGTGTGTGTGTATGTGTGTGTGTGTCTGTGTGTGTGTGTGTGTGTGTGGGTGTGTACGTGTGTTCCACTGTGGTTATATGACACTGTAAAAGCAGCACACTAAACTTCAGAGCAAACCACAGTACTGAGCTAAAGATCTACAGGAACAACAGTTAAATGAGGCCTGAAAGTGATTCATTATTGCGCCCTGTGTTTGTGTCACTCACGGTGGTCTTGGGTGAGATCCTTCTCTGGTTATGACTCCCTCTTTCTCCATCAGCATCTGCCGAAAGGTCCCAACCTTCTGCCGGATCTCCTCTTCTGAGTATCTACACAAAAAACACAAACGCACATTAACTAAACTGTGACACAAATAAGCAAATAATACACATGGTTGACTAAAATCACAGACACAAACCTATTAGTATCAGTGAAAATAGCACCAATGAAAGCGGCTTGTGTTACATTGTGATGACAGCCTGCTTGCATATGAGGACAGAAAAGCCTTTCTACATGGTCCAACAAGAGAATGGCTTATTCAAGAAGATTTCAATTGATTCCTACTTATTTGCCAGTCTTTATAGAAAGATGAAAATAAACAGCTGCTCATATTTAAAGCTGAATGTGTAAACCTCAACAAAAAATACCATTAAAAATAACAAAGTCTCTGAAATGCCCAGGCAGTGCTCAGGTGGAGTTTTTATAGCCAAACTCCATTTGTATCAATGATTGTAAAATAACTGACACTCAATAAAAGAACTGAGCACTGTAAGTTCTGATGCCTTTGCACAGCAATATACTGAAAAAGTAAAGGTAAAATCAGTGATAAACATGTTATCAACTCCCACACTGCCTTGCAAAGAGAAAGTCATACAAAGTGATACAAAACGGTGTTTTAGAGTGGAGAAAAACTAAAACAATATCCAGACACATCTGGACAATGTCAGTGTGAACTATATATATATATATACACACACACACACACACACAAATATATATATATATATATCTTACTTCATAATCTTATTTCAGATAAGGTAGAAATGATGTCCATACACCAGGCAGTAAGTTATTCAGGTTGACTTTAAACCACAAAATCTGACCATTTAAAAACATACTGGCTGCTATTATTGATCATCGGAATTTTTTGCTCCTAAAACTGGTATCAGTATTGGTGTGAAGCCATATCAGTCGAGCCGTAACACATACACTCACAGGTCTCAGACAGCAAGAAGAAGAGAAAGAGAAGAATGACACTGCCAGCATGAGGCCATTCACTTTACCTCTCTCTCTCTCTAGCTCACTGACATATGCACCACAACAACCTTGCCCGCCATTATGTCCACTAGAGAACAATCCTGCATCAGAAACAGCGACAGTGAGTCAAATAATGTGACACGGCCATGGCGCGTGAAGGACGCTAATAGAGATATCACACACAACAGCGAGAGGTCACGGGGACAGCGAGTGTGTGTGCAGAACAGCATAGATCATTCCTCCTCTTTCAGTTTGATCCGTAACAGATACAGACAGCACTGAACTGCAGGAGCATCCTGATCTCTATCAGTCTAACACAGCTGCTAATTCAAAGCAGCAACCACTTATAATATCACAAGCATTATGGAACAGCGCACTAATTGTTAGGAACGTAGTTGATGATGAAAAGTCCATTTAGCAACGTATTATAAGTAAATGAAGCACCTTTGAAGTGTGTCTTTATCTGCTGGAATGATTTCATTTCAAGAGTGTAGGTCTTTTAAATGTCACTGTCAATAGACTTTCTTATAATTATGCGTATAGAGTTATTAAACAGTAGAATATCTGTGTGTGAGCTATTCTCTAGCCCAGTGGTGTAACATGTGATCCTCAGTGTTGTAAGAGAAGCTTTTGGACTGCACTCGCATACAATCACGAACTAGGCCCAATGTAGTAACACCAAATCCACTCAGAGCCAAAGTCTCTACTGACTGTCAAATCCAACAGTCAGATTAACTGTTTGACTGTTAAACGTGCACTTTGTAAAAAAAGGTTTTTGTTAAAACCGAAAAAAGTAGCATTACTCAGTCAGAAGAAAAAACCCCCGCTAAAATATGGTGTGTGTGCGCTGCTGTGAGTCGCCCTGTAAAACCTGAAATAATAATGTAAAAGTCAAAGGCATCAGATTGGATTCTACTGGGATTTTTTTTCTAGACCACGTCACACATCTTTACATATTACTGTCACATGTACAGGCTCAAAAAGAAGGTCTGGCTCTATGTTCTGGTTTTTAATTGCAAAATCATTATTATACTGATGATACATATGTTGACAATAGCAAATAATTCACTAACATCCTTGGAAGACATGATCTTCTCCAAGTTTTGACTGAATTCTCATTGAATACTCTTTCCACTGTACTTGCGGTGATCAGACTCATCCATTTGAGTCTGAAGCACAGCCCACTTTACAAAATGCTCTTCTGAACGTTGCATGCAATTACACATTTGCTCTACAGAGGGCTCCAAAATCCCCAAAACAGACATAGTGTAGCTTTAATCAAACGTCTGATTCAATGATGAATTGTCAAGTTAACATTATTACCTTTGGAGATTCAGTTGGACTGGGTCAAAGGCATTTTAGGGGGAACCTGCCCATTTTCTATTCATCCCAATATCATATCAAAATCACAAAAATGTGATTTTGTCCACAACTAGTGGCAAAATAATATATAAATAAATAAATAATTAAATAAATTCAATTAAACAAACAAATAACTTATTTAAAAACCATACATTGTGATTTCCGGATTTTTTTTTTTATATTATGTCTCTCACAGTGGACATGCACCTAAGATGAAAATTTCAGACCCCTCATTGATTTCTAAGTGAGAGAACTTGCAAAGTCGCAGGGTGTTCAAATACTTATTTTCCTCACTGTAACCTAAGAATAGCTCTGCCAGTTTGAATTGAAGTCCCTGTAGTTATACTGAGTAATAAGCCTTAGTATGTAATAAGCCTATAAGTCTATTGATATGAGATTGATATGAGATTTAGTCTGTTTATATGAGTTTTAATGTATTTATTTGTTCTATTTATATATTATTTTGCCACTAGTATGGTTATTTTCAAAGGTTGTGTTAATGTAAGGTGTTGAGTCTCTGCAGGCACATCTTTTAAATACGTATAGGTTCAGATTGAAAATATAGTCACTGAAAGGTAATGTTGGCTAGTGACGGTTGCTAAACACCAACTGGTGGGCTATGAATATGAGGCAGGGTTTGGAATTGGCCAACAACGCACTGATAATAAGCAGAGGTGATTATGCACTGAATACCCTGCATACCAAGATGATACGTCCTGCTTTAGCCTTAAGGGCCAGTTTTTGACCACAAAGTCACCCTTGGCTAGATATTTTCAGGTGGTAGATCATTCTTAACCTAACAGTGACAGTGACGTGTAAAAACCCTAGAAACACTGCGGTGGTACACTCATTCCAGCACCAATCACAACACATCAGTGTCATTGCTGTGCTGAGAATGATCCACCACCCAAATAATATCTGGTCAACAATGGTCCTGTGGTCAGAAACTGAACCGTGATGGAAAGAGCTGAGGATGGCTGCTAAATGTGGATGGGCTAAAGTGTAACTACACTCCTATATAGGGGAACTATAAGGTAGATGCTCAAAAAAGCGGTTAGACAGTGTCATGTTAATATCCATCACCAAAAAAGAGAGATTCATAATGGACAGCCAAAGTCAGCAAGGGTTTAAAGTAACACGAACAAATGACGTACAAAGTGGGCATTGAGTTGTCACCCAGTAGTCAGACAAACAGGAAGCACCAGGCATGTCTGCCCAGGTGAAAAATCAGTTCTGCTCACACACACTCCCACTCATAGTATGGCAGCAGAGCCGCAGGGTGGACGCAGCTCTTCCCCGCTGATCTGAAAGCAGCTCTGCTGTAAGCTAGTTCAGCACCAGTCTTCATAAAGCTATATTTTCCTCAGCACTGGTAAGAACATCAAAAACATGCAATTCTTTTAGAACACTGGATGTTGAACGCACAGATAAAACATTACCACACTTTATCCAGTGACTATTTTACACTAAATAATTAGTGTGCTGAATTGACCTCACTCAAAACTGTCTATTAGTCACAGTAAAGTATATTACATCAACACAATTCTTGTCAAAAGAAGCAACCTGAAAGCCATTTCATTCATGTGCAACCATCAGATTAAATCAAAACAGCTTTTCAGTGCATAAACAGTATAAATAATAAATGCTACTTTTTATTATTATTTACTATTTTACACTTTTTACAGTTTACAGTCTGTGGTGTTCTTTCCTTATCAAAGTCAAGCCTTAAGTTACTGTAAGACAGACATTGACAGTAGCATTTTTACCTGCATTATTATTGTATTACGCATTAATTTTACAAGCTGTTGTCCACAATCCACAAAGGAAAACGTACAATTTAATGCAATTACATAATTTATCCGCTATTCTGTACACAGATGTATACATGCACAGTACTGTGAAAAATTCTTTTAACACCCAAAATGGGCAATCAGTACAAAAGCAAGAGTGGTGCTTGATTTTCTCCTCTCTATCAAAGATGAAAGCTTTAAGCTTTAAGTTTATCTGATGGGGACAGTTTTGGTGGTCTAGCAAGTCCCACTTTCTGTTCATAGTCATTTTTAGACTCCAGTTTTGGAAACCCCTGTTAAACGTATTTTCCTTTGACTGTACCCTTCCTAATACAATAATCTCCTCAAAATATACCCAAAAAAAAGAGAATAACTTGTACTTAATGGTTGTTTTGTCTTTTGTACAGTACTGTTTGACCTCTTCTTTTTTATAGTGGATTTATTCATAACAGGCTCTTGTCTTCAAAATACAATACACCCTAGAGAAGGTCTATTTATTTAAAAAATGATAAAGCCTGTAAAGTAATCTGTGGCTTCCTCTGCTCTGACATTATTAGCCAATAAATCCCTGGTTGGCTGGCGCTGTGTGTGGTTTAATCTGTAGCTAAAGGAGGTGAATCAAAGGACAAAGTCAAAGTCATCCACTCAGGCATGCAGATCACGCCTACAAACACCGGAAATCAGCTGTCAGCCAAGACATAAAGACAGAACCGATCCGAGCAGCGCAAGGAGTGATTCCGGACGGCAGGGTGGGTCTTTGTCTGATCTGAGATCAAAATGTAGCCACGCCACATGGACAGGGCATGGCAGGGTCAGATCTGTGGGGAACAGCCACAATCTTTGATCTAACATCAGAAAGGAAGCGACACTGTCTCTACCTCCACAGTGGACTAGTGTTTTTGCTGCATGCTTTGAAAACGTTTCAACATTCAAATAAGACTCTCCCAAACAAATCCATTATTTTATTCGCACTCTGCTGTTCTGAAGACGCAGACGTTTGTATGTGGCTGATGCTGCAATAAATCACTACTTCAAAGGCGTCAGGAGCCATTTGCTTTATCTTCTTAAAAGCACTGCACAATAAACAAGCAGCCTAGAAGGTAACAGAAATTACTGTAGGAAAGGAAAATTGTAAGAATAATAACTGAAGTTACTGTATGACTTATTCTAGAATCTGGAGAGGTGGAGGTTTGCACTGGAGAGGAGAGGAATGAAGGTCAGGTGGAAAGGTGAAGATGCAAGGAGTAGAGGTCGTAAAGGTGGATGACTTCAAATATCTTGGGTCAACCATCCAGAACAATGGACAGTGTAGAAAAGAGGTGAAGAAGAGGGTGCAGGCAGGATGGAGTGGGTGGAGACGGATGTCAGGGCTGATGTGTGACAGAAGGATAGCAGCGAGAGTGAAAGGGAAGGTTTACAAGACAGTAGTGCGTCCTGCTATGATGTATGGTTTGGAGACTGTGGCTCTGTCTAAAAGACAGGAGGCTGAGCTGGAGGTGGCGGAGATGAAGATGCTGAGATTTCCGTTGGGAGTGACAAGGCTGGACAAGATTAGAAATGAGCAGATCAGAGGGACAGTGAAGGTGGAGCAGTTTGGAGATAAAGCCAGAGAGGCCAGGTTGAGATGATAAAAGTAGAGGAGGCAGTGGATAGGGCAAGATGGAGGCAGATGATCCGCTGAGGCGACCCCTAAAGGGAGCCACTTAGTCCAACAAAAACTGGCACTTGTAATATTTACAATGACAATGTTTTGACTAGAGTTGCACCGATACTGTATTTCTGGGCCAATACAATGAGCGATAATTAACCTACATCCCTGCGGTGTCAACCAATCCTGACTGCCAGCCCTTAATATGGTAATCAAACAAAACTAGAAACTAGAACTAGTTTTTATTCACCACAAACTGGACACCAGGGATAGGTTTCTACCTTTTCAGGAAAAGAAAAGAAAAAAAGAATAATAACTGAAGGTAATGTATATCTTATTTTATGTGAAATATGAAAACAGTCCAACAAAAACTGACACTTGTAACATCTACAATGACAATGTTTTGACTACAGTTGCACTGATATTGTCTTTCTATGCCAATACAATGAGCGATAATTAACCTACATCATATCAAACGAAAGAACTATAATCATAAACCAATGATTTCATTATATCCATGTTTGTTTATATTTAACCTAATGAATGAAGCTAATACGAAGCTATACAAAAACCATGTCATACCCAGATACCCAGTGGAGAAGAGAAGGCCTAATGATTTCTGGGAACTAAAAAATGCTTGTGTGTAATTTTAGTTCATTTTTGTTCAGTAGAATAAAGCACAATTAAATCAACTGTATTTAAACTCTTGTTTCATTGTAAAGTTTTGGATTAATAAAAAGGATTCAATTCTTGAAACACTGAGATGTAAGTTGGTCAGGAATTATTTCTAGGCAGATATAGCCAAGTGAGCCCTCTTATTGGTTCTGACTCAAGCAGAAGTGAAGTCCCAACAAGTCACATTAACCCTCAGCACAACTGCAAAGTGTCAGAGGAATCAATCAATCATGTTTGGATTTCCAACAGGCTTAAATTAAACCTAAAAATATACAGGCTCTTTACTTTTACAGTGTTACATAAATGTGTGACACTAACACTAACAATATAATGCACAAAGTTTTGACTGTACACTCTTAAAAAACACGGTTCTTCAAGGGTTCTTTAGTAAAAAAGGGTTCTATACAGAACAATAAACACTCAAAGAACCATTTGCGTGATTAAATGGTTCTTTGCACTGTGAAATGGTTCTTCAGATTGATGGAGAATGTGCTGTACATGTTTCAATATAGAACCTTTTGGAAATGGTTCTATAAAGCACCAAAAAGGGTTCCATTACTGTCACAAGCCAAAGAACCCCTCTTTTGTAATATATGGAACCCTTTTTGCTAAAAAAGATGGCTCTTCAAGGGTTCTTTAGGAAAGAAAATGGGTCTATATAGAACCATGAACACTCAAAGAACACTTTGCATCATTAAATGGTTCTGTGCATCGTTAAAGTGTTCGTCAGATCGATGGAGAATGTGCTGTAGATGGTTCTATACAGAAACTTTTTTGAAAAAGGTTCTATACAGCACCAGAAAGGGTTCTTCTATTGTAACAAGCTTGATATCATTACAATAGCAGGACCCTTTAGGGTGCTATATGGAATCCTTTTCAAAAAGACTCTATATAGAACCATCTGCACCACATGCTCCATCAATCTGAAGAATGATTTGACAATGTGAAGGGTTCTTTGAGTAATTTATACCATAAAGAAATAATTTTCTTTACTGAAGAAACAAATTTTTTAAATTGTAGTTAAAAAACACAGTTAGTAGTAACAGAGTGGTAAAAGAAAATATAGTAGTCCACCTCTGAGCCTGTTGGAGCAACCAGGAATATTAAAGTATCATAAAAACTGAATTCAGAGTGTCACACTATGCACATGTTAAAATGAAGTTATTATACTAATTACAGGACATCCATCCATCCATCCATCCATCCATCCATCCATCCATCCATTTTCTAAGCCGCTTCTCCCTCAGGGTCGCAAGGCGGTGCTGGAGCCTATCCCAGCGGTCATTGGGCGGAAGGCATGATACACCCTGGACAGGTCGCCAGTCCATTGCAGGGCAGACAGACAGACACACACATTCACACACACACTCACCCCTAGGAGCAATTTAGCATGTCCAATCGGCCTGACTGCCTGTCTTTGGACATAATAGAGGACAAAATTTCAAAATTTCAAATAAACACCAAACGTAATGTACTGAATTTACTTGACTCAAATGTGTACATCACTGTCACATGACCACAATTCCATATTTCAGTTTACTAACTTAATGCACTAATCTAGCTTAAAACTAGAGCGTGTTGTGCAGTATTCGGTTGTGCAGCATTATATCTCTCAGCATCATTTTCACGCTTTTGTTTAGCAATGTTCACTCACTACAGTACCCAGCATGCACAAATACATCATACACCAGTTGGGAATCCCTGTGGTGTCAACCAATCCTGACTGCCAGCCAAGCCACTGATCTATGGGCTAATAAATACAACCGAGCTAGCATCAGAGTAGCTCTTAATATGGTCATCAAACAAAACCACAAGGCTTTTCTGTTTTCATTCAGCGCAAACTGGACAACAGAGACAAGTTCCCACCTTTTCAGGCAAAGAAAAGAAGTCAAACTGAGGTGAGGTATCTAAATAGCCAGCTACTTTGCAAACTCCAGCTCTTAGCTTGTTGTCCTCCTCATCTGATGAGTCATTTATGTAGTCTGAGCAATCCGTTCTCTCTACTGTAATTATGATTTGACAGTTACTACAGTTAAATGGCTGCAAGAAGATATTCAGCCTCCTAGCAGTCAGCTATATGCCCTCCTTCTGTTAACACTTGAAAACAGCCAGTAAGCAGACGTAGCAATGGTTACATCTCTTATTTTGGCCAGTGTCTTTTTAATTACGACGATTCATTAAATTAATACAATACATTTTATTCATCGAGTAAATTCAATGCATCACATTTTTCAGTGCTCAAATGTTGGGACGGCAGAGATAACTCTTCTGAAACCCAATTAATGATGCTGCTGTCTTCTCTGCAGTCTGCATAAATGGTAAGGGAGGGAGAAAGAAAGAGAGAGAAGATGACGCTACATGGCATAAATGAGCACTAAAAAACATGCTGAAAACTTTCAGTCTAAGGCGATTTGCTCTGCAAGTAACAAAGGCACAGAGCACGTTCCTGCCCTTCAGCGCAGTGAAAACATCAGCTCATTATTAGCTTGTCATGTCCATCACATACTCCAGGTGCTGCAACGTAATTGTGTTGGCAGAAGCCTACACTACAGAGCTCTACGGGTGTGGGAAGAAGGGGTGTCGTGGGGACTGCAGCCTCAGATTTCAGGATTGTTTAACTATAAAAATAATATAAGCATAGACCTTTGTTTGTGTTTGTTTTAGAGTTTTTATTACTTGTATTTTTATTTTCAAAATCTGCAGTAGCCATACGCTATATAAGTTAATGCTGCATTTTCTTTACAGCAAACTGAACTTCTTCCCTCACCAGCTACTGGCTGCTCCGGAGGCACAAATACAAATGTACAATATTCAAAAAACAACAAAGATTTTGTACACATTCATTTTTTCAACCAGTAGTTCTGTGTCAGCAATGAGGGAATTTTAAAGTATCTCAATTGACTAATTAGTGTCACGGTTTCCCCCTGTTCCTGTGTCTGTTTCTTGCTCTGTTTTATACCCATGTGCTTGTGTTTTTGTTTTGATTCTTGTGCTCTGCCCTTTCCCTGGCTTCCCCATTAGTATCTTCTACCTGTCTGTAGTCTCTGTCCCCTCCTTCTCCCAGGTGTTCCCCATTTGTTGTAGCCCTTATCTAGCCCTTTGTTTCAGTCAGTAGTTGTCTGGTCAACTTGTCGCTTTGTCTGATGTAGTGGTTCTTTCCCTGCCTGTGTTTTGTTTGCTTCTTTGTTTAAGCCTTGTAGTTAGTTTCTTTGTACTTTGTTGTTTGTTTTTGTTATTAAAGTCTGCTCCCACTTATATCCAGCCTCCCTTCACATTCAATACATGACAATTAGAAAGGATCATTTTAAACATTTAGTCTATATAGAGATGCACTTATACATCATTTCTGTGCAGATGCAAACATCAATAATTGTTTATTTAAATGCATTTTAATCAGTGTGCAGTATTTTGTTTAGATTTTTTATATAGTTGTTGTAGTTTTGTAGTTCTTCAGTCTCAAGGCCATTAACTAGCTGCCTCAGTCTCGTCTCAGTCTTTACATCATTTGGACTTGATCTCATTCTGGTCTTGGGGTAAGGTAGAGTCAGAAACTGTTGTGGACACCAGCCGAGTATGATGCCTCCATCTGAGGTAACTGATAACCAAACTTTTTTCAGGTACTATTGAATTTTAACAAAACTTTCAAACAGAATAAACAGAGTTCCTAAACCTTTGCACCTCACGACCCACACAAACAAGCAAAGCTTTTGTAACACATTTTTGCCATTACAGTACCACCATGGCCACAGGCTGAAAACCACTGCTGTGTGTGTTTAAATAAAATTTGCTTCTGGTTGTGCATCTATTTTGATTCTTTCCATGACTTTTCCATTGTGGCTGATGGGACTACTACAGAGTAGTCTTGGTCTTGACATGGACTTGATGTTCAGGTCTCAGTTTTGACTCAAACTCACCTCTAGTGGCCTTGACTACAACACTATCTAAAGCCATTTACAATAGCAGGTGAACGTAACAGTGATGTCTTGCAAAAGGACTCTTACTGTGGTGTTCTACTGGACTACTCATTTTGTAGCATTCTCTTTTTGATATACAAAATGTATATACCCATCATGGACAAGTACTCTCGCACATGGGGTGGTGTAATCCATTGCGCTGTCTGATGTGAATCTTGGAAGGAAGTGAATTAGTGATGATACCTGCATCAGTGATCTAGAAATAGGGCAGTAAAATATCTATTTTAGTTTATGACTGAAATTCTAACGATGATCAATAATAAATACATAATAATTTCTATTCGTAATGTGAAAAATATCTTGTCAGT
The DNA here is from genome assembly GCF_015220715.1 of Pygocentrus nattereri. NCBI lineage: Eukaryota > Metazoa > Chordata > Actinopteri > Characiformes > Serrasalmidae > Pygocentrus > Pygocentrus nattereri. Next base: position 10,352,144 of record NC_051233.1, on the reverse strand, counting down.
TTTTCCACTAATTGTTCAGCATAATTATCCTACCCACCCACCCAGAGAGAGCAAGGCTTGGACTCCTGGCTATGGTTGGCTGTAGCTTCACCAGGGATCGAACTCATGATCTCCAGATGATAGAGCCAATGCTTAGACAGTTATGCCACTAGGGAGCCCAAACTTCAATGCCATTAAACAAAGCAGCGCAGAAAGTAAATTGTATGTCAATTAATCAATTATTATGTAATGCTTTACATTTAAACAGTAAAGCAAAACAGTAGTAACACACCTTGACTTCTGAAGTTCAGTACTATTATTGGCCAATTACTGAATACTGCACTGATACGACACTGATTTATAATTTATTATATAAATTATACACTGATAAAGTATAAATAATTAATTTCAATTAAATGAATGAATCCTTTAATTATTTACTATTAATAGGCTAAATCAGAAAGAAAAATACTTAATGAGGGACTCTTGTTTACCGAAATCTACAAGAACACGTCAAACAGTGTTGCTTGAAGCTGAGGCAGTAGAATATGACTGGAGGGAGGAGCTGTCCACTGAGTTGCGGTGCTGAAACTGACACTATGCCCCAACGTCTTACATAATTACTTAAACTGATATTATGGTGTTTATTCATTTTACGTAACACAATATTATCACCAAAGCCCCCACCACTCCCACCCCCCTGACACACACATCTCAGAGTACTGATTCATGCCCACCTCTCGTATCCCTTCTATTTAATTATGCAAAATAGAAGAAAAACAATTTTCTAGCGTGGCACTCCCCCAGAACAGGACGTGCTGAAAAAACGCTTGTAAACATGGTGGGCCATCGGCCTGCTAGGCTTTCTGATATCAAACAGAGACCTTTCCTGTTTAGTTTAGCATGCCTTCAGTAGAAAATGAGCTCACTGCAGCGTGGCCTGGGTCGTGTGGTGGGCTGCCAAAACCTTGTCACACCGTCTGCCCCTGCTATAATGCAATTTCCCGGCCTTTTGGCCATCTGTGGGGCTAGAGAGGGCAGGAGAGTGCTGACAGTCACTCAGTGTTCATACAATATTATCATACATGCACTAACCTTCATGAACCAGAGCGATTACAAGTGAAAAACACTGGAAGAGAGAGAGCGAGAGAGAGAGAGAAGGGGGTACACCTTTACCTCTGAGGGCCTGTATGTGGATCCATACTTCAGTGTACATAACTGATATAGTTGTTTCATAGTAGTTACTTTTAGTTTCTGTTAATAGGGAACAGCAAACGTATCAGGAAAAACAGCCTAAGAGCATGTGAGAGAACCACTGAGAGGAACCAAGACTCAAAAGGAAAAACACCTTTACATCATGAGGCTTTATTAAACTTAACTCATTTCAATTTTTTGAAGCCTAACACTATAAGATGACTACCTTTCATCATTTTCATTTCTTTTTTCTATCTTTCTTTCTGTTCTGCTTCCATCCTTATTCTTTCTTTCAATCATTCTCAAAATTCCAGGGGTATTACATATTAAGGCTTAATACCCTGTAAGTACAGGGACTTCAATGCAAACTGGTTGAGCTATTCTTTGGTTATAGGATTGTGTAATAAAACCATTTGTAACAGAGCAGCTGAAGCAAGAGATGTTATAAAGGAGGAGACGGGTCACTGAAATATGAATGAGAAACCTCATGATGCTCAGCAGGACATCTGTTTATAAGTAAAGTCCCGCCTTTGGTACAGTGAGCGAATCTCATAACATAAGCTGATAGCTTTTCATCTGTTTTTCTTTATCTTTCTCTATTCGTTCTTTCTGTCTTTTTTCTTCCTTTGTTTCTTTTTTCTTCTGTTCATTCTTTCTTCTGTTCATTCTTCCTTTTTCTTTTTTCCTGCCATCCTTCTTTCCTTTCATCCTTTTTGTCTTTGTCACTTTTTCTTGTTTCATTTATTTCTTTTCCATCTTTCCTTGTTTTGTTTCTTTCTGTTCCTTTCTTCTTTCACTCCCTTTTACTACTTTGCTTTCCTCTTTGTCTTCCTGTGTTGTGGCCATGTGCTTTTGTTTTTGTGTTCTTTGCTTGGCCCTTTTCCCCGCCTTCCCATTAGTATTCCCACCTGTTTGCAGTCGCGGTCTCCTCCCTTTCCCAGGTGTTCCCTATTGTTTCTAGTCTATGTTACTTTGTTGCATGTAGTGGTTTTGTGCCTGCCCTGTGTTTGGTTTCCTTAATGTGTTTCTTGATTTAAAGCCGTGTAGTTTGTTATTTTGTGTTGCATCAGTTTTTCTATTAGTTTGTTTTGTTTAATAAAGGTGGCTCACACTTACATCCAGCCTCATTACTCACCATACATGACACACATACTCCCTTTTAATTTTTTCCTTCTTTTTTATTCTTTCTTTCTTTCTCATTTTGTCACTTATTCCTTCCTTCCTCCTTTTCCTATTTTGTGACTGTATCATTTGAATCATTCCTTCCATATATATTTTTATATTTGCTTATTTTGTACTGTTTATTATTTTGTTTATTCGGAAATGCACATTATTTAATCATAATTAATTATAGCTATCACAGTTAATTAATAATAATTAATAATAACTCTTCTAAAGGTAATATAGCCAATACTAATTCATTAAGCATGCCTCGATCAGCTCCGATACCGATCTTACAGATCAGACTGGGACATCTGTGCAGAAAATTTGCCCTGCATGCTTCCAGTCGGCTGCCATTAGCCACACCTGTGAGCAGCCAGAGGGATCAGAGTAACCAAGGGCAACCATTGTGTGTTCACTGTTGCCTGTTACGAGGGAAGCATCACAACAATAACAGGCTTTATCAGCCACGCTGCAGAGGACCCTCACCAGCAGCAAATAGCAGGACTGGATGAGTGTGAGTGCGCATGTGTATTGGGGGGGGGGGGGGGCTGGGTTGGGTGTTTATCTATCTTGTACAATAAGCCAGGGAATGTATTACTGAGCTAGTTTGATGTGATGAAGAGGTAGGAGGCAAGTTTTATCTCATCCATACCTGCATACAAACAAGTCCGGTAAAACTCCTTTTATTAAAAAGTCTATACTTTATATTCAGAGGACAGAGGACTATCCTCACAGCGTTCCCCCAGAAAACCGCATTAGTGGTTGGCGTTGATTGTTGAACGAGAGTTTGCAGTATGCGCCTATGCTGATCAATATAGTCCTTTTTACTGGCCAAGAGCATCAGGACTTTTTCCCACATGCTGCCAGCATCAAGCCCACGGTTTCTGGCTAGAAAACACTACCAAATACAACTTTCAAACAACACATATTGCTGCAGCAGAAGCGTGTATGTGAGGCTAGAGGCATTAATGGCAAGTTGATAGCTAAATATGGTCTAGATAAACTTGATCTGATCATTTACAAGGAGAAACACATGCCTTTCTTGGTAACATGACACTTTCATATTACTGAACAAACAACAAAACCTGTCATGGCATCTCATGACAGCATATGACATCTGCCAAGACATCTTTATAGTGTGGCTGTGTCGGTTTTATCTAGAAGTAAATTTCAGCCCAAAAATAATGATATTATTATTGTTTTAAACTGGTATAACTGTTATGACTGAAAGCTGAGTTGATGTTGAAGAAGAGCATATAGACCACCTGGAAATATCACCATGTCCAATGTGATATGTGATATATCACCATGTCCAATCAAAAGTATACAGACACGCCCAAAGCCAATCACATTTAGGCCCAAACTGTAAAGGGTTAAACAGTAAAAAGAACACCAAAAAAGTCCAGAGGTGCTGCATTTTTAGTGGCTAAATTGTCAAATGCTGTGTCCAGGGGTATTGGGCAAGACGTAATGTCTTTTTTACCCTGTGGCTGTGAGGCTTTTGCACAGTACTGTATAGAACAAGAGCAAACTGCACCTAGTGCTCCAATAAAGCTCTTTTGTTTAATCATTCATCCTGTGTATGTCTGTTTGTAAAGACAGGAGGATGTGCATTTGTCATATGGAGCAAGGAGAGCAGTGTGTGCATGTGTGTGTGTGTGTGTGTGTGTGTGTATGTGTGTATACTTTCCAGTCTGTGTAATTGGCCTAGAAAGCAGAACTGTGGGTCGGTCTCACAAAATGCTGCACTCAGCATTTTCCCTTAACCTGACTAACTCACAAACACAAAGAGATGAATGGAGCTGAATTAAAGAGAGAAGTGCTGATAAGACTGCTGTGAAAGACGAGCGAGAGAGAGAGAGAGAGAGAGAGAGAGAATGAGAGAGAATTGAAGAAAGAAGGGAAAGAAAGAAAGAGGAAGAGAAGTGAAAGAAAGAAAAAGAATGAGACACAATAAAAGAGTGACTAAAAGAAGAAACGAAAAGATAAAATAAGAAAAACAGAACAAGAGACAGAAAGAAGGGACAGAAAAGGATGACAGAGAAAGTGGAATGACAGAAAGTAGCTGGGAGAGAGAGAGGGGGAAAGAGAGAAGACAGAGGGGCACATAAAATGAAAAGGAAAAAAAGAAAAAGAGACAGAAAGAATGAGGACATAGTAAAAAAAAAGAGGGAGGGAGAGAATGACAGAGAGAGAGAGAAGGAGAGAGAGAGAGACAAACACACATGCAGCACTTTAATGTCGGAAGTATCCACCTCAGGGCACAGTTATCTGCACCTCACGTACTTCCAGATGAGTCTGCCGGGTCTTTAGTAGGACTAAACACACACACACAAACACACACACACACACACACACACACATTTTGTGTCCATGTTGCATCCTCTTTCCGTCGCTGTGTATTTCTTCAACGTCAGCTAAGACGGATGAGTTCAATTACAGCGAGTGACTGAGCCAATTAGAAAGCACCATGGAGACCAGACCCTCCCCCTTACCAAATGCCTTCTGGGAAAATCAATGGCCCGCCTCTCTCTTTTATTGAGCCCATGGCACTTTGATTGCCCAGACTAACCATTCCTAATGGCATTAAAGTGAAGAAATTTACTCATGGTGTGTGTGTGCTTGCGTGCTTTGCTGGACCAAAACTCCTTAAATAATGTACTATGCTAAGGTTTTAGGCACCTAATCACATTATGTAAAACTGTTGATCTGGGCAGTGAGTGCATTTACAAGTGTAAAACTCTTGAAAATACTTTAATCGATGCAAATAAACAGAACATTAAAAGTAAAAGTTGGGGCACTCATGGTCTGGAGGTTAGGGAACCAGCCTTATGACCGGAAGTTCTCTGGTTCAATCCCCTCAACCGACAGTACATGACTGAAGTGCCCCCAAATGCGGCCCAGGCGCCATGGATAGAGCTGCCCACCGCTCCGGGCAAGTGTGTTCACTGCCCCCTGGTATGTGTGCTCATTAGTGTGCATGTATGTGGGTGTTTACTGCACAGATGGGTTAAATGCGGAGGTCTAACAAACTGCAAACACAGTTGGCTAATGGTTCTGAATTCAATAAAAGTTTTTCTGAAAAAGTACTTGATTTCTTGCGAGCTTGTTAGGTTTTGTTTCCAGACTTCTCCTGATGCCCCAAGCCATCATAGGCATGTGTTACATTCACCATTCAAATGTACTGGATGAAAAGCATACAATAACAACACTAATACTAATAATATGCTTCCTCAATGAGAGGTTTGGAAATAGTTAAGCCAACACACTAACATAAAACTGTTAATACATATAAAATAAAAATGTTCAAAATAAAGCACTATGTATGATTTATTCCACATGTGTCAGGTTCCAGTCCTTGCAGGCCAAACCCTACAGACTTCAGCTCACTGCCTCATTAAACACACCTGATTCAGCTCATCAGCTCTTTAGCAAGGCCTTCATGAACTGAATTCAGCACTTTGATAGATGAGGGTAAATGCTGATCTCTGCAGCACTTTGTCCCGGAAGGTCCTCAGTTTGACAAGCCTGGTTTATTTTATACAAGCATGTTGTTATACATATATTGAAGCAATCGGTTAAAGCAAAATCAAATTCACACAGTTTTTCCATGTAAGCCAAATATACCTCAGCCATCTACCTAAAGTTTGCCTTTTTAGCTTTATTCTAAAGCTATGATGCTAATGTAGACTCAAACAGGATGCCTTATGTGGTTGCTGACATTATAATTAGAGAGCAGAGCAACACTTTGGCTTCCAAATGGCTGCTGTTACTGTTTTCTAACTATACAACTGTTAATACTGTTTAATCTCATAGGTAACAGTATATCATGCAGTGTCAGAAACCACATACACAAGTCTATTTGTGGCATGTGTGATCATTTGGGTTTGCCAGATGCTAACTAAGGGGGTATAAGCTAACGTTTCTAGCCTCGCAAATCCACAGAAAAACTAAAGAACTAAACATGAATTGGCCAGTAGAGTACATTTGAAGTAAGGGAAGAATTCTGTAAATATGATTTTTGCCAAATTACAACATTAAAGCTTCCAGTGATTGACTAATTGACAACACTTTGGACTTTGACTGACTGTGAAATTCATTTCAAAGCTTGATAAATTCATGTGCCTGCCAGTGTTAGTTTGTGAGCTGGAATGACGCCAGCGTAATTGACACGTTCAGTTCTAACAGATAGACTCTGAACATTATTTATCTCTGGCTAATGTAACAGGGATTCAGACTCACTTCAATGAATCAATCACACCTCTTCCATGATGTCCTAACTGATCAATTGAGTGTGTGAGTCGTGAGTGTGTTTGTTTTCTTATATTGACAGGACAAAAAAAAAAAAGGGACTGACCTACATTTCAGGACCCGGAGTCTTACCTGGAGCACCTGTAGAGCTCTTTAAAGGGGAACTGAATTTGCAAAATTACTTAATCATTCAATGGTTTAAATTTATATTATCAGTACTTGTAGGAACAAAACTTTAAAAAAAAAAGTAATTTTACAAAATTACTTAATCATTCAATGGTTTAAATGTAAACAAAATCATTCAGAGTGGTTTGTTGTGAAATACACCTTTCCAGAGAAATTTCCAGAGTTGTTCACAATTGTAGCAGTAGGAACCAGACGTTGTTATGTCTACACTACAAATATCACCATTTTATCTGCTATCCAGAACGAGTATATGTGGCTTATTAGCTTTAATAATGGTAAAATACTGCTAAATCAAAGCATTAAATTAAGGTTTCTTTGGGTACTACGTTTTCCTTACAACGCCCTGCATATAGCTCTTCATGCCACATGATTTATGTTGTTTGGGTTGGTGGTGTTGTGCTGCGCTGCATCTACAAAACTCTTAGCTTATGTGAGTGTTTAGCCTAGGAGCCACAATAGATCACAATTACAACTTAACGGGGCGTAGCTTTTAGAGCCTTGGACATCTGGTTCCTAGTACTATAATGGTAAACAATTCTGACTCTGTAAATTTCTCTAGAAAGGCACATGTCACATCGAACCACTCTGAGTGATTCCAAACCATTGAGCTATTGAGTAATTTTGCAGTTCCCCTTAAAGAAAAAGCTTAACTTCATTTTTTTAAAACTGAAAAAGCAAAACTATTTCTTTTTGGTTGCTCTGGTTAAGGTTAGGGATAGGTTTAAGGTTAGGCCTGGATAATTATTACTACATATAGACATATATACCTGTGCTGTCAGAACAAAACTTCATGTCTCCAAAATAGTAACTTTACAGGAGAATGAAAAATGTTCTGAACTTTGAATAGAATTTAATGAAGAAATTATTTATTCTGAAAATTTTGGACCATTGCTATCAGTCTGAAATAATGAAACAATGAAATTAAGGTGTAGTTTCAAATTATGCTGGCAAAAAACACATAAGATGATCTCACATAACTGCTGAGATCAATGGTTTTCAACATTTTGCTGAAGTTCCCAAGACATTTGTACTGTTCTGTTTAAATAATGTCATATTATTACATATATGTACTTACATATATAAATACCTTTGGGACATATTATCAGTACTTGTAGGTACTTACATATCATAGCTGTTGGAACAAAACCTTTCATCTCCATTCTGAACTTCCAATGTAAGTGCAATAAGATTTAATTTTAAGTGACTTTATTATTCCTATTAGCCTAGTACTCACTACATTTTGTCACAGTGTGAGTGGCAGGTGGCATGAAAGTGTTTGAAAACATTTCAAAATAATTACCTAAATGGACAAGGTTTGTGTCAAAACAGTAATGTGCAAAAGTTTGTGCACCCCTGGTGAAATTACTTTTTTTATGTTCTAAGTGAAAATAAGTTCACGCGTCCTCGACAGGAAACACAGTTTAATGCACAATTACAGTTTATTTGCTGAATTAAAAAAACAACTGTGCACATCTGAGCAAATAAACTAAAGAAATTGTGCACTATAATAATAATAATAATAATATTATTATTATTATTATTATAAAAAACACAGAGGAGGTGTTAACTTCACCACTACCCACAATGTCTTAGCACGTATTAAAAAAACTGTGATAAGCAGAGCTGAGAGGGCAGCCAGTGGCGGCAGATGTCTGAGTGAGTGTACGGCTTAGTGAATGGGCCGGCTCCAGTGTGCCTCTCCGCTAATTGGCTCCCAAGATGGGGACGCCATAAAACACACCTGACAATTAATCCCCTCTGCCTGCAGTCACACTGCATATGCTGTGAGAGTGTGTGTGTGTGTGTGTGTGTGTGTGTGTGTGTGTGTGTTGTGTGCTGCGGCAGCTGGGGAGGGAATGAGTAAATGCCCCAGTAGCACACGCAGCCAGTCTGTCTGTTTAATCTGCCTAGAAAAACCTCAGTGGGCCAAACAAGCAAGACAGGGAGTCAATGCATGTGTGTATGTGTGAGTGTGTGTGGGGGTTAAAAGCTTTTGACAGATTTTTGGAGGGAGCTTGTTTGAATGCAGCTAGAGGGGCAACCTGCTGGATTAGACTCACTGCCTAGACAAAAAAGCTCCCAGTCAGTGTTTTAATTGCTTCTAAAACTTTTTCCACACACAGATTTCACACCCATCCCAATCATCCTCGCTCTGTTCTCTTCTTCCTTTTTTCTCCCTCATTTAACTCAAAAGAGTCAAAGCTCTAATTGAAAGGGCTTCACCGGTGATATCTGGAGAAAATAGAAAGGCAGAGAGACGGGTCGACTCGAGCATGAAACAGGCTAACAGAGTGGACGAACAGACGACCGTGGGGAAAGCCCCACAGCTCAGGTCAATTCGCTCTCATTACTTTACACTGTGTCCTACTCTCCTCCATATCAACTACTAAAGGTGTAAAAAGTAGAGTTGGGTTAATCAATCAAAAATACAAGAGCAAACTATAGACAGAAAACATGTCATGGATGATCATTTATGGTAAGGGGCAAAACTGATATAATTATTTAGATATTAATTATTATTGGGGGGCAGTCATGGGCTGGAGGTTAGGGAACTGGCCCTGTGACCGGAAGGTTGCCGGTTCAATCCCCAGCACCAACAGTCCATGACTGAGGTGTCCTTGAGCAAGACACCTAACCCCCGATTGCTCCCCGGGCGCCGTGGATAGGGCTGCCCACCGCTCCAGGCAAGTGTGCTCACTGCCCCCTAGTGTGTGTGTTCACTAGTGTGTATGTGGTGTTTTGCTTCACAGATGGGTTAAATGCGGAGGTGGAATTTCCCCGGTTGTGGGATCAAAAAAAAAAAAGTATCACTTACTGACAAACCATTCCTTTAAACTCAGAAGTCTTTTTTATCTGGTGAGTATATACTCCTTTCCCTTCCATGTTCTAAATCACAAATAAAACATACCAATTAAATGAATGCTATTTACTTGTAGGAAGACATATGTATGCATGGCTGAGTGTAAACTACACCACTTTTACATTATTTTCAGATTTCTAAACAGAGCGCCACAAACTTAACATTTTGTCACAGAAGTTCTTGTCTTATTGTCAAGTGGGCCTAGATTATGTGTTTATGTGTTTATTTTTAAAAATCTGCTACTAATTCCAAGCTATGAATGTTTTTTTTTGTTTTCCTATAAAGTTAACATTTTGGAAATATACCAATTTGGAGCTTTTGTGACAAAATATATATATAAAGCCTTTCGTTATAACATTAACGATAAAAAGTAACAAGAATTTCCATATTTTTCCTTGACACCTTCACAGCCACCAGAGAGTCTTGTTACTATCATCAATTACATCATGAGCACAATTTAATGAAGCACTGATTGGTCAAAACAGGAGCTGACCAACTTTATACATATAAAGCCTATTTTTGTTTATTTACTATAAATAATTACTACTTACTATTATATAATTCGTTATTCAAATTATATTTAATGATAAGAATCATATGTAGCAACTGAAGTAAGTTTAAATGTTTTCAATATAAAGAAAAACAAGGCTAAAATCTATCATTATCCCAAGAGACCAAATGTTCTTGCTTTAATTCAGGTCTATGTACTGGTGTGCATGCCTGTCAGACACTGCTTGATGATATCAGTATTCTCTACATCTGAAACTGTACATCTACATCATCACTGTGCACCAGCAGGCTGGGACAAAATCCCAGTCTTATTACACACTGAGGCTTATTGTTCAGTCACTACAGGGATTTCAATGCAAACAGGTTAAGCTATTCTTAGGTTATAGAAGTGTGTAAAACCAATGATACCATGATTCACTTCCCTCTCCCACCACCCCCATCTATCACTGAGAGGTAACACTAAGATAGCTCAGAGACCCTCACTGACACCATGTTATGTAATTCAATTGTAAATGAACTCATTATTTGTCCAAAATAAAAGTCTAAGGCTATTTTCAAAGGTGTCTACAGTGTATTCTTAAACATAACTCTGAACAGGACCAAAATTGATTTGTGGTGAAACTGAAGAGATTTCATGATGCAGGGAGTTTTTTCCTGAAGACCTGCGGCTGAAACAAATGTGAGATTTAAACCCTTATTGTTCACCTCTTAGCACTCTCCCTTTATTCAAAACAGAGATCAATTAGGCCGATACAGGAGGGGGCCGAGCTTTGTGAGGTGTTTAGCACCCCTGGCAGATGGTCGCTCTCTCCTCTTTAACATTCAGCTTCATATCATGGTCATCAATCTGATGGCCATCTAACGAGGAACATACCATCTGCTATGTTATGAAGGGGTTTTTTGGACGGATTATGTGGATTACTAAAAGACGAAACGGAAAGATACTCGGTGGCCACCACTTCAGAAACACCTTACTGTTGTACAGATTAGAGGTATAACAGTTCACCCATTTCACATCCACCCTGATTTTTTTTCAGCCCAACTTTTAAAACCAGCATTTTCTAAAAGTGTACACTGGTTACCGACTCAATCGGAATGGATTCCTCCAACAGCCAAAGAAAACAGAGCATGTGAAAGAAAAAATACAGGAAGTAAAAAAAGAAAAATGTTAAAAAGTGTGTAGTGAAGCGTTGTAATGAACTGAGCTTGAGGCAGGAGCACAGTCAAGTGCATGACCATCTAAACAAAAAATCCCATACTAATAACTTCTTTACATCCACAACCATCACTTGAACCGTTGCGTAACAGTGGCACGTTTGTTTATCTGTGTTCGGCGCGGTTCAGCATCAACTAAAAAACTGTGTAGAGTGTACACACTGAGCACTTTATCATCAAGCTCCTTCTACACGGCATACACACTACACACAAGGTCACGGCCCTTCCACTTAATTAGTCGCTCCTTGGCGCCAGGCTTCTGTGAAAAGCCCTTGAGGCGTCCAGCATGAGGCCTGCAGGGACGTGTGGCATCTGACTGAACAGCAGGCTGTGCAGTGACAGGGATTAGAAGCCTAACAAACGCCTCTGCACACACACTGCCGTTCTGCTGCGGCTAATGGCATGCTAATAAAGAGAGAGTGAAAGCGTGAGACAGAGAGCATACAACTTCACACTTTCCCCTAGCTATTATATTTCATAATGGATAATAACCTCTGCGCCTTCCATATAGACACGCATTAGAGACTAACTCATGAAATTAAAGGCTTCACCTCAATCCTGAGCAACAGTATCTTCTTTCACATGCGCCGAGCTTAACTTGTGCCAGGATTAGCTTCCAGTTTGGAACCGACACCTTTTTTAACAGATTTGGAAACTCACATATGACATTAATAATAATAATAATAATAATAATAATAATAATAATGGTACATTTATTTAGCGCCTTTCACAAACCCAAGGTCGCTTCACATAGCATGGGGGGAATAAATAAATAAATCAATAAAAAACTATGCAGGGGAGGAGGAAGAAAAATATGTATTAAAGAGAAAAGTCTTTAAGTCAGATTTAAAACAGGAAAAAGAAGAGCAGTCCCGGAGGGATTGAGGAAGAGAATTCCAGAGTTTGGGGGCCATGGCACTGAAGGACCTCCCTCCCAAAGTGGAAAGTCTGGTGCGTGGGACAGCAAGTAAGTTATTGCAAGAAGACCTGACAGAGCGAGAGGGAGTGTAAGAGGTCAGCAGTTCTCTGAGGTAGGGGGGAGTGAGGTTATGTAAAGCTTTGAAAGTGACTAGTAAAATTTTAAACTTTATACGGGACGGGACCGGCAGCCAGTGTAGCTGAGAGAGAACGGGGGTGATGTGAGCTTGGTATGGGTGAGAACTCCAGCCACAGAGTTCTGAATGTACTGCAGCTTTTGTATAGATTTTACAGGGAGACCAACAAAGAGGGAGTTACAGTAGCCAATACGGGACATAATGAAGGCATGAACCAGAGTTTTGGCATCCTTATCGGTCAGGAACGGTCGAAGACGAGCAATGTAACGTAAATGAAAGAATGCAGTCTTAGTGAGGAACCTGATATGCAGATCAAAATTAAGTGATGGGTCGAGTAAAACACCAAGATTTCTAACAACAGGTGCAGGCTTAACGAGCAGGCCATCAATACTAACTGAAAAATTGGATGACTTTGATAGTAAATGTTTAGGGCCAACCAGTAAGACTTCAGTTGTAATGTATGCAGTAATCTGTATATACTAAGTATACTATAATATACTATAATTTGAATATCTGAGTATTTATTATGTTAGTTCTCTGTTTAGTTTCTCTGATAATTATTCAGAAGTGATGCCTTTTTTAAGTAACAGTCACTTTAGCCTAAACTAGAACATATTTCATCAGCAAAGGACTTAAAACAGCTATTGTTAACCTGAGGCAAATGTTAAAGGGCTCATAGTATGTAAAAAGAATTTTCCTCATTTTTTTTGCAAGCAAAGATTTTGATGCAGTGTATATACCTAGTAAAAGTTACAAATCATACAGTTCACTTCCATATATGAAAAAAAAAAAAACAGCCTATCTTGAATTCTTTGAATTTCTGCGATGTCACAAAAACTAGCTCATTTACATACATTCTCTCAATCAGCCTACAGCAGTTTAGCCCTGACAATTCAGACTGGACTGCTTTATGAATGAGACACAATTCAGGGCTGTCAATCAGGACCGAGCTCATTAACATAATTCAATCTTAAAGGTACAGTAACAAAAACTCCATGTTTAATTCTAATGGACAAAGGAAGAGGTTGAAAAAAGGGTGACGTAAAACTTAATTTAGGTTGTTTTGCTACACAAAACCACATAAACATTATAGGTGGACCTAAGGGGGAAAACTAAATATAAGATGTAAATGTAAATAGAAATATAAGATGTAAAATGTAGGCTATGGGCCCTTTAAGAAATGAACAAATTATAGTTTTTGTTCACCACATTTTAAAAAGCCGTGCAACAGAAGAGAAGCCTCAGAAATCAAACTGCATTAAAATTCTCAGTCGATAAGGAAAATTCTCAGTGCAAAATCTGTGAGAAGAGTCTGCTATACCATGGAGACAAAACAAGCCTGATGAATCATCCCAAATTTGTAAGCACAGTGATCATTTTATAAGTACCACCACACCCAGTTGACACTGCATCTGCCTTTGTCATGTAACTGCTTTGGTTCTTTTTTCTGCTTTCTTTTCTAATTAAATAGTTTAGCAGGTTTAAAACGTGACAGCACAAACTGTGGATCTGTTTAGATAAAGAAAACTTTTACAGCTGCATCAGAGTCATTTATATATGCTGTTACAGGGCAGAGGACGCTCTGCAGCCGCAGCGAGATCATCATATTTTAGGAAATTATTATTTTTAACATAGTTAAACATAGTTTAACATAGAACACTGCAGAACAGTCTGCTTATCGTCTTCATAAAGGAGCTGTGTGACTGCAGGCTTTCAGTCCAGTAGAGCACACCTGATTATTCTCCAGGGTATATTTTGGTTTGTCCATCTGAATTTACATGACCAAATCATGTAATCAAGGCAAATTATTCAGTAACTGCATGAAATAAATGTCATTTTTAATTTTATTTATATTTTTATTTTTAAGCTCCCTCAAATTAACAGAAAAACGTGTTTTATGATCACACATACTGCTATATGCTTACAATTTACTGCTTATTTCTAAAAATAATTTTTAAAGAGCAGATCACTGATGAGACGCCATCTGTTTATAGTTTCTAGCCCAGATTTGCGGAAAAATGGGACGACTTTCAGAAAACAAAATAAATTGTGAGTTCAGCTTCTTCTATTATAAGGGTTTAAAATGACACCACCATCTATTTGACTGGAAAGAAGACAGTCACAGCCTCATACGACACCCACATTTTGACTGTAGCTTATGAAATATGAAAGTTATGAAGAATATGATTTTGGAACCACTGTTGGTCGGGGAATGACACCAATTTTTCTGAATTTCTGCACACGTCCGAGTGGTTTGACGTGAAATGGTAATATGGAAATGGTTATATGTAAAGCAGAGATTGGTGAAACTAGGACTGTTTTGCCTTACAAAACCCTGCATTTATCATGTTACCATGAAAGGCTTTAAAAAAATACCTATTAGACCAAAATCATATCTCAAAATTATCATACAACCACGTATCAAGCAACTTTACAATTTCATATAACAATCTTTTCTATAGAGTCTGGCTGCAGATATGCACTCTCAGCCTCTCATGCCTTATCCTGGTTTTATTTTGAAAGTTTCCATAAATAATTACCTTATTTTCAGTATGACAAGGCTAATATATGTTCAGTGTAACTGCAGCCATAACAGCCAGATGTGGATAAGAGTTTTGATCCCTGTTATAAAAATTGAGGACGTAATTTGACTGGATCTACACTTAACTCAAATGGCTTGTGTTTTGATGGATGTAAGACGCAACACGCAGTGCAGCTGGTGTGGGTGACAGACAACTGGAAAAACCTGAAATCTTATTTCTTTAAAGGGTGATTCTGAAAACAAGTATTCAAGTAGCCATCAACAAGTATTCAAAGCCTGTAAAATGCTGGCTTTTATGCTAAAACGCCCAATGCCGACATTGGCTAAAGGGGTACAAAGCCCTCCAGCACTGGGCTGTGGAGCAGTTGAACCACCTTCTCTGGAGTGATAGAGCTCCATGCAGTACCTTTGGGATGAGTTTAAGTGATCCAAAACTGATCATCCAACATCAGTACCTGACCTCACTAATTCCTTATGGTCGAATGCAATCAAATCCTCACAACAACATTCCAACAAATAGTGTAAAGCCTCCCCAGAAGAGTAGGGGCTATGCGTAAGTTCTCTATTAACACAGATGACTAGGTGTCCACAAACTTGTATATGTATGACACCCAGATATCCCTTAAACCAAATACTGGGAATTTGCCTAAAACCGTGTGCGGTTTTCAATGAACCCCTTGCCATGGCAGTGATGGATGCACCCAGAGTCAAGCCCACCTTCAACTTCTCGGAAGATAGGTTGTGTTTGGGTGTGAATACATAAATATATAACATCACACTGTTCCTTGTAATTTCTATGACTCTGTCTATGTATCTGTGGCTAATACATAAACATTGAATTAATAAAACAGGTACATAAACTGTTAATCCATAAAAAGAGCTTCATAACAATGACTAATACAACTGGCTCATGACACCAATTCATAACTCATACTTTAGCCAAGAAGCTGTTTTTCAAGCACTACTAAAGTGTTCCTTGCATAAAAACCTTGTCAACATAGCTACCACTGATCTCTGTGAGTAATGCACCTTTTAAATACACACTTTTTTGTGTTTCAGAAGCTACCAGGACCTTCTAGATCCATCTCTACTCGATGTCCCAGAACCTCATCATTTGCAAAATAACCAACACTACAAACCTGAGTCATGACAAATTTCTAGCCAGAATATTGCATTAAAAGCCCTTTATCGTATTATTAATATATCGCTGGTGCTGGAACAAAACCCTGAACCCCAAAACTTTGCAGGAGAAGAAAAAGCCTGCTTTATATTTAATGTAAGTCAATGGAACCAGACATTTTTCCAAGTCTTTCTGGGACATTTCCTTTAGTCAGTTCATCATACAATTGACAGAGGTGCAAGGTTTTGTTGAAACAGCTACAATATCTTTATTGTTGACCTGCCATACCTGTTAGCAGTTTAAAGAACATGCTAAGCGAAAGAGCACACTGTGTCTTTGGACTCCCTTGTCAGGAGGTAACACTGTGTATTTTACAGCAAACAAACAAGCAAAATAAGAACCAAAAGCAGACGTTATTCACAATCCCCACTATGTGTCAGATGAACCACTGTTATTCAGAAGTTTGGAATCACTTCTTCAAAAAGGCGGAATTAATGTTTCAAATAATCTAAAACCAACTTTGTTGCAGATACACGTGCTATATAAACTGATTCAACTGTATAAAGCTGTATAAAGCTGTATCCCAGAGGGATGAGCAGAGCTGTAGATGACTGAATAAAACAGCTATTATCTTTTTCTGTATCGTTTTTATTTTAATCCACACTGAATACAGTGTCATTGATTAAAATAGCAAAAATTACCAATACCAACTTTTGGACAACAATGTACCCACAAGCGCACACACACACACACACACACACACACACACACACACACACACACACACACACACACATATCTGTCTCACCCCTGCTCCTCCATCATCTCCTGCAGCTCCATGCATTTCAGCTCCACTCGTCTCTTTCTCTCATGGTCCAGGATCTCACGGTGAGCCTTCTTCACCAGCACAGGCTCCGGTTGTTGCACACCTTTCTCTTCCTCAGGCTCATCGTCAGCTTTGGGGTGCATGGCAGGCTGCAGGGGGACCCCATTAGCGGCATCCCCAGGGGAGGGAACCCTCGCCCCGTCGTACATGTCCACAGCACTCTGGAGAAAGAGGACAGACAGAGTCAGTGATGTTGAGTTTGGACAAAATCCACAGGAAAATTAATTTTGTATTCAACAGGAGGGCTGAGATGGAATTTGCAGGATTCAAGCAGATTTTGTCAGGCTCTAGTCAAGTTTTGGCAGATTCGGATTATGGCAGAATTTTGTCAAGCTGCAGTGTGGTCCAGGCAAAATTTTGCTGGGCTACAGTTGGGTTTAGACAGAATTCTTTTGGTCTACAGTTGGGTTCAGTTTCAAAACTTGGTGCTATGGTTTAGGTTGGACTGCAGAATATTCACAGGCTATAATTATTCTTTGTTGAAAATGTTAGGCCAATTTGCTGATTTTAGCATGATTATTCAGTTATCAGCAGTTTTAAATCCTCCATTAAGCCCTTTATGGTTATCCCCAGATTAAACTCAACTCAATATATCATTCAATAAACCCTGAGTGTGTTTATACACTATCTATTACATTAAACTGTAATAGAAGTCATTTGTCAGTATCATATACATCGCCAACAAAGATGGCAGATGAGAACCAGCTTAATGAGAAAAGCTTAAACAAAAGCTTTAAAGAAGTCAGAAGACACCATGATGACAAAGTGAAACTTCTGATCTGACAGTATTACAAGTCTACAATAAGTCATACCCAGTTGGTCACCAAGTGGTCCATAAACCATAGCCAGCAATTCATCACGATCTGATCCAAGATCAGTTTGCAGATACAGATAGCAGCTCTAAATGTCATATCCCCTTAGTGAACTGATGATCGGATCATTTCACCACTCAAGACATTCACTCTGAGCTAGATATTAATAATTAACCTCTCGTGGCCTTTCTGCTCGGCTGCGTTGATAAAGCTTGATGGTTATCACTGTAGACAGAAATACTTTTTTTTGCAAGGGAGTGAAATATTTTTGATGACAGGAAAGTAACATATTTCATCACTAATGCCTACAGCAACCTTGGTCTACCGTGCATGTGTCAGTAAAGAGGTTTAAGGTTTATCTTCAATGTTGATAAAGCTGATGTTAACACCAAAACGGCAGATTCACATGCTGCTAACGTTGCTGAATGTCCCTGATGCTTGGGGCCCACTCATATGAGTATGTACAGATACATATACTCACCCACATAAAAACACAGACGTACATACCAAAAACCTCTGTGCAAATGTGTTGTGTCTGCATTTGAGGGAATAGTGGGTTCTGACAGAGACACAGTGGATAATGTCGTCATTGTGTAGATAGGGGCAGAGGGAAAGAGAGAGGGAGAGAGAAGTGCTATCATCTCCATCTCTTTGGGACAGAGGCCAGAAGTTGCTCCACTAATGGACTCATTTTTCACAATGGAGAAAACTCAACCACATCGCTTAATCACTGTCACTGCCCAGAGTGGTCAGGTGCTGTCCACGGAAAATGCCCCTCTTGGCCTGTGGGCTCTAGGTGTCCCTCTCTGATGTTGTCCCATTAATTAGTAAGACTTAAGACACATTCCTTTTTTTTTCTTCAAAATGATAAGTGAAATATAATGAAAATGGACACATTGGATAAGCCCATTTGGTCATATTCTAATGACGAGTGTGGGAGTAGGACTAGATTAAATTTCATAAAACCATATTTTGGTGAAATATCAAGTGACTGGGTGTGAGTGTGTGAGTGACTGTCTGTGTCTGTCTGTCTGCCCTGCGATGGACTGGCGACCTGTCCAGGGTGTGTCCTGCCTTCCGCCCGATGACTGCTGGGATAGGCTCCAGCAGCCCCCCGCGACCCTGACGGAGAAGCGGCTTAGAAAATGGATGGATGGATGGATCAAGTGAATGAATGCCATTTACTTGTTGAATTCTCTGGCTTGGTAAAAACGGTGCTGCATGTTGTATTAAACCCAAATTTCTCAAATCGTTTGTGTTACATGAGCATCCCATTCACTTGCACTCCGAGCTCAGTCTTCACTGAATGTTGCAGCCAAGCTCAATAACAGTAGCGGCAGTTGAGTCGCAGATTTCTCAGCACAGTTGAATCAAAATGCTGCGAGACCCCGCTGCTGTATGATGAAGCTGCCTGACAGATGAGGCCTGTCTAGTGGATCAATTTACTAAAGGCTAAACCAAGTCTGAAGGCTTTCACTACCCCAAGAGGCTGCCGGTTCCTTCTATGTGTCTCTCTAAAGTTCACTCCCTCGATAACATCCTGCACTAACTCTAAGACTGTAACTAACTAGGATGAGGAAGTCTGGCTTAGACATTCAGGTAAGGGGCTTCATTTCAAGAGCAACTCTGTGGTAAAATGCTGATCATGAAGGTCTGAAAAAGGCTGACACGTACTGTTTATCAACAGATGTACTGGGAAAAAGGAGCTAATGAGTTAATGTAGACTTGCATTTATAGACTGCGCAGCTTGGTGTTGACTAAAAATTACTGATGCAAGATCTGATTTGGCTCTTTCTCACACTAGAAGAGAAGCTGAGCCAAGATGTGTGCAATGGAAGAGAGCACTAGCTTATCCTTTATGACAAATGCAATAGATCCCTATGAGTAAGCAATATGGCTAAAGTCGACTGGTAAAAGCAGCATAAACTAATGAGTTTGTTCAGGACAATGCCCTACAGTGTGCTGAATGCTAAACACACAAGGTGGGGGAGAGCCAGCCATGCATTGTGGGTAAAGTCACGAAGCATTGCATAGCTAAACAGGTGGCTCGGCAGCAGGAGGCATCATCACGGAATTCATTATCCACTAAATCACTGCTTCAAAAACACTGTGACTTGCATGCACACACTCTCTCGCTCCCTCTATCCTTCTATCAGCCTCATCATCTTTTCTCCACCCTCCTCTCAATCTGCACCTGTCTCCCACCTTCTCTCTAATAATCTGCATACAAGACATTTCTGGAGTCAAAAGGATTTGAAAGAATTTTTATGTTTGTGTCAGTGTTTTGGGAAATGGACTGCCCTAACAAGCTCTTTCTGTCCCCTTCCTCTGACCTCAACCTTTAAATCAAACCAAATCTCCCTACAACAAACGTCGTGTGGAATACCAACAGACTGGACTACTTGCTGGCCATTTTATTAGAAACATCCATGCTGTAGTACATCTGTTTGTAGCATTATTTGTCTTAAGCACAGAACTGCTCTTGGCAGGACATTTTGGAACAAAACCATGTATCTCCAAAATGATAATTTACAGGAGAAGGAATAAACACAGCATTTTTAATGTAAGTCAACAGAACCAGACATTTTGGGCTGTTTCTTTTGGTCCATTCATCATGAAATTCAAACAGAATATAAAGGACAACAGGCATTTTTAAAATATGTCACAAACTGAAAAATGATAAAAATGGAGAGTTTTGTTCAGACAGCAGCGATATAATATCTGGTTATGTTGCTAGAAAATGACAGGCGAATGGGGCAGTCTGTAGACATCTAAAATGGCAAGATTAGAAGATACTCCACCTGCATAAAGAAGAGGAAAATATCAGAATAATTACAGAATAGCAGAGAAAATTGGACACAACTTTGCCTGGTAGGTCACCAACACGGTCCCCATCAGATAAACAGCATTTTAAGCTTTCATCTACTCTTGATTTGGATCTGATAAAAAGATCACAAGCATTTCTATCAATCCTTTATTTTATCCTAATACTGTGAGAAGACAACTCAACACCGTGGGTCTGAAAGGATGTGTAGCTGTAAACAAGCCATAACTAAGAAGCAGACATACACAAAAAGAAAAAAATCTGCACTACAGTGTTAAAACTGGACATACAGGTTAAAGCTTACTTGAATCATGAGAAGCAGAAATGCCACCAACGTCTAAGACTGAACCTTGGAAAAAGTGCGGAAAAAATATCTGTGCAGATTTTTTTATAAATCTGAAAGCAAGTCAAATTTGCCTCGACATAAAGGAAACACTTCACACTTCTAAAGAACGCTACTGGTTACATTATAGGAAAAAAATAACTCATTAACACTGCATTCTATGATAGCCACAACCTAACACTTAACTCAGAAAGTGCATTTCTGTGTTCCACTACAGATCTCATCCCAAAAAGGCAAGTGGTTAAAGCTCTGCATGAGAAAACAGAGCTGCATTTGTGCCCTTTGTCTTTTATAGCCGCTGATAATAAGCCTCCTCTCAAAGCAGTAAAAGTGTTTATCATAGACATAAAACAACTTCACAGATTGATGCTTTTCCAAAGTCTTTCTAATCGAAACATCAGGATCTGGCCTGTACCTCAGCTGCCATACAGAACAAACAAAGACAGTGTTTAATAGAGGGTGTGCCCCATGTTACAGTACATGTTACGGACACAATGTATATCATTCACTGGTGACGCTATGGCCTTGGGAAATGCTTAGACCTCCACTGTGTAAGCATCTGCCATATGTTAATGGAAGCTGTCCAACTGATTAAAGATCAGCTCTGCAGGATTTTGACCTTAGTTAAGTTTCAGCTTCACAAAACCTAACAAATGTAACCACTTTCACTTCTCACTACATACTGAAGCTTACATAAATACATAAAGATGGAAAAAAGAGGTTGTACGCACACACACACACACTCACGTGTATGTATATATATATATATATATATATATATATATATATATATATATATATATTTCAGCAAATAAAAAGTAATTGTGCATTAAAATATGCAGAAGTGTTTTCTTTGTAAAGGATGTATTAGCTTACTTGGTAACACTTTATTTGAAGGCTACCTACATAAGAACTTCATGACGCATTCATAAGCACTGAATAATGTGTTTATGAAGCACTACTTGAACATTTATTAAGTGCTTATGTCGGTTCTCGCAACCTGACATAAGATGTTTTATGAAATAAATGACATTTTACTGACATAATAAGAATAAACGTTGAACATATTTACAGCACTAAATATATTTAAAACACTATACATAACTATTTATGTCAGCATTCTTAAGATCATTATACTGATATCAGGTTAAATATGCCTGGAAACCCACCCCCTCTTTGCTCCATGGCATGGATGCAAGATGATTGATGCAATTATGTGTTTTAAATGTGTTTAGTGCTGTAAATATGTTCAACGTTTATTCTTATTATGGCAGTACAATGTCATTTATTTCATAAAACATCTTATGTCAGGTTGCGAGAACCGACATAAGCACTTAATAAATGTTCAAGTAGTGCTTCATAAACACATTATTCAGTGCTTATGAATGCGTCATAAAGCCCTTATGTAGGTAGCCTTCAAATAAAGTGTTACCGCTTATTTCAACAAAGCTTGTCATTTGAACGTGGGTACCAAGACTTTTGCATATTATTGTAAGTTGCCATGGTGATGTAACTAGTTTTTTAGTGGTTATCAGTCATTGTGAGACAGAAAATCCAGGGTTTGCTCAAACTAAGCACATCGTTTACTATCTAAGTAAGACATCCTACTGATTATCAGCTTGTTTTCCCCATCACAACCAACACAAACCTCTTCTAAAATGCCAGAAAAAGGACAGGAGGTTCTTCATTCCAAAGAACACTGAGATGAATCTCCATCCCTGCATCCCCTCATGTGGTGAAATGGGATCTGGCGAACAGATGCTGGAGTCCATATGCTAATGACGTGTGCCTTCTTGTTTTTAAATCGTATCATAAAGCCAATCAGTGCTTTAATTTTGCTAATGGGCATGTCCCACTCATCAACAATCTGCATTGTTTAGTTATGGGATCGGACCGAGTTTGGTCTTGGGAATTTGTTTTTTCATGTAGTGAGTCGCAGCCTGTGCTGCATGAGATGTCACGAAATTGACAGAGCACAAAAAGAAGCAGTTAATTAGGCGAGGTTCTTTGGATGCACAACCCAGCGATATTGTTGACAGTGTTTTCCTCCAAACAACAATTGATGCCATTTAGATAAGCAATTTCATATTTGTTGTATTTGGAACAGGAGGTAGCTGTCAGAGCTAGCTTCTGGTAATCAATGGCTAATAAAGGCAACATGAGGAGACAAAGCACTTGTATTGATTGTAGAAATCTCATAACTGTATGTGGAGCATGCAGACATTGTGCCACTGTGCTCTGGGAGGATAATAAGTAACAGCACACATAGCAGATATGACTTCTGTGCTCAGCGGAAGTCTTGGAGCTCTGTGTGTGCGTCTGCCTGCATAAGCACTTGTAAAGTACTGACAGCTAGCTATAAAGTCCCACAGGAGAAGCAGGTTTCTCTCGCGCTCCCAGTAATTGCGCAGACTGCTGGATGTGCATTTCTCTCTCATTCTCAAAGTCCCCTGCCATCTCCGTCTTGTTTTCTGCTGCTGCAGTTTGCTTATTCAAACAAACAGCGGCAGTAAAAAAAAAAGACCTAAAGGAAAACCAAGTAATTTAAATCATGATAAATGTCATATTGATGAAATCTTAACATTCCAAACGGATACTGCTCACTGTGACTTGACTTGTCAAGGGCTAGGGCCATATCTAGGATTAAAATGTGAGGTCCATTTGGCAGAAAAGTATAGAAGCTTATATCTACCACTTGAAAAAGAGTATATCATTATAACAGGAAAGTTTCTCAAAATTCATAATTATGACCTGGTATCTCATGACTGTGACATAAGGTCTCAAAACAATGAGAATATTTTCTCATATTAAGATGTTAAGTCATCATTATGACATGCTGTGGTATGATTATGAGGAGGTAAGTCATAAATATGAGACACCATGTCATAGTTATGAAAGAGTAAGTCATAATGAGGACACATTGAGCTATTATTACGAGACACTAAGCCATAATTATGAGATACTAAGTTGTAATATGAGATAGCAAGTCATAATTATGACATAGTAAGTTATTCTTATGAAGTACTAAGCCTGTAACATCTCATTATGATAAGATAGCAAGTCGTAATTATAAGACATGATATTCTTAACCTGTACTAGGTCATACGTATACCAAAGATACCAAACTCATTATTATAAGAAAGCAAGTCAGAATTATGAGATTCTATGTCATAATCAGGAGAGTGATAATCATAAGTGATCATTCTGGAAAACCTTCTCGTAATTATGACTTACTAAATAGCTATATTTTTTTTTCAGTAGTGGAAATGGACATCAATAGAAAAGTGGCCAATTTCACATACTGAATAAAGGACGTGAGGCGTTGTTCCAACGAACACTGGCAAGATCTCCATCTCTACATCTCCTCGTTTGTTAAAATGTAGTTTGCTTCTAGTGAACAGAAGCAGCAGTCCATATGATAATGTGTGAGGTGAAATTTGAAAAGTGAGATATAACAACATAAAATCCCAAGCTTTTGTTAGCGCTGCAGCTTCTAAGGTTTAATGCATTCAGCACAGGTATATACATTCATATTTGGAATTGGTCGTTGTTAAAACATACCATACAAGGTGCTGACCATTTGTGTTTTCAAACTTCAACATTTTGATCTTTTCTTTGATGCCTAAACATGTCACCTTAGACCCAACACACCTCCTTTTGATCATAATGACCTAATGATCACTGACATGCTATGTAAGATCTAAGGCTTTGATTCTATTCTGTGATGCATCAGCCAAGCGCTGAATAAAGTGAAAGGTGGTCTCAAGAACAACAGACCTAGATGTCAGCGTGCTAAATGTAGTCCCCACAGCCAGGCCGTCTTACACTGAGAACGCAGCGAATTAACCCTGCCTACTCCAAAGAGGCTGTAAACTTCCATTCTCACTAAATAAACAGCTCCCACTAGAGAATTCATTATCACCTCACCAGTGTCTCCACTAGTCTCTTTTCACCTCTCTCACCAGCTCTGGCACTATGGCTCTATTGATAGAGGTAATGGAGGCCTAGCCAACTACATTTCATCTCTTTCTCCTGAGGGTCCTGTTAGGAAATCTCTGGGCACCTAACAATTTGAATTCAGAGCAAAGGTTTATGGATCTTGATTTTAATTTCTGTAGCATTAGTAGTTTTATCCTATACATAGTACACTTTTTATGTCTAACAAGTGGGGGTTGGGCAGTGTGGGTTGGGGGGGTGCTGGAGCCTATCCCAGCTGTCCAATCATTTTACCGTACAACTTTAATTTTATTTGACCTTTTTGATCTTTTGTTCATCACACTGTACACAATATAACCTATAGTACTTATTTTCCATCGGAAGAGCTAGGTAATGTTCATATTTTTTAATGTGTCAACATTTCAGCAGAGTTTGAGTTATTTGATTTAATGCGGAATCTTTCCTGTATGTATCAAGGACAACTATCCAGGCAGCTTAGCCTTGTAGAACTTCCTCAGCCTCAGAATTGCAAACTTGTGAGGTGTGAAAAGTTCAGAAACCATCTCTTCCCTCTGTTTTAATAATAACATAGAACTAAGCATTGTTGTGAGGAGCTCTGCCATCTGGGAGGAGCTGCTACTCCTCCGCATTGAGAGGAACCAGCTGAGGTGGTTCGGGCATCTGATTCGGATGCCCCCTGGACGCCTCCCGGTGGGGGTGTACTAGGCATGGCCTACCGGGATAAGGCCCCGGGGTCGTCCTAGGACCCACTGGAGGGATTACATCTCCAAGTAGGCCTGGGAGTGGCTTGGGGTCCCTGGGAATGAGCTGGAAGAAGTTGCAGGGGACAGGGCCATCTGGGATTCTCTGCTCTCCCAACTGCTACCGCGACCGTATCTGGATTAAGCAGTCAACGACAATGATGATGATGATTGTTGTGTGTTCAAAAATACACAATAATGCAACTCAATGTCAAATACAAGGCAGGCAACTCATAGCTTTCTATGAAAAACGGCATCAAGTTTGGTTTCAGGTTTTAGCTGATCGTCTAGGCTAATAAGTGATAATTTACACATATTAACCTTTTTGAACCCACAGAAAACTATTGAATGAAATCCAAAATTTGAATTTCATACGGCCCAAACCATTAGCTACGGTAGATCATTTTACCATTAAGTTGACTGGCTATTTATTATTATTGTAGCAACAAATAAGAATAAGAGCTTTCTTCCAACTCAGTTTACTGCTGTAACATCTGTTGGTAAAACAGGGTCCTGCTATATTGGTTCATACTAATCACATTTGACCAAATCAACAGGATAACAGTAAAAGGAGCATCTTGCTTCTTTTATATAGTGGCAGAAAACATGGCAGCACACAGAAAGCCCCATTTCTACATGCTCATCTATTTTACTACAGCCAGCGTGGACATGCACATGACCTGACTACTCTGGTATCAGATTTTAATGAGTTAAAGGGGTCAAAGAAAGTCTCTGAAGACAATGTTGTGTACAATATAAGGTTTAGGGTTAAACTAGCACAAGCTGGCGATTTAGATTCCGGTCCTGAACTGTCCTAGCATTAAATCTGAGGTTTTATATATGTGAACAATGATTATTCCAGAAAATACATTGAAGCCAGTTGGGTACATCTTCCTTAGAACATTATTCATTTTCTTTATACTTCATATTAGTTCAGAAGATCTTCTGTTTATATTGTTTATGCAGATAGAAGGCTCAAATGTGTGTACCAAGAATTGGAAACATTTTTGATTTGATCTATATTAAGACTTTTCTACTATTTCTATGCAAATCAATAGTCTTATTTAGCAATGTACAATGACTTTTTTGGCCATATGGTCTGAAATAAATCCTTCAAATTGGTGCTCATACAAGCTCGGATATATTCGGAAGTGGCAACCACTGCCATAAGCCAAACAAAACAAGACTTTACCATTCTCATAGTGAACTTTCGGTGATGCCAGAAAGTTCACAACCTTTAGCTTTACAGTGTCAAGGAGCTAAAGCTCTCGAAAAAAAGCTAATAGGTTTGTGTTGGCCTTGATGATTAGCACTGTTCATTCCAGCTACGGAGACACCCATGCGCTACAATATGCTATACTGGAGCTCCCCCTATCTCCTGCCCACGCTTCCATACACTCTCCATTTTGGCCCGGCCTGACAAGCCGCCGATGCTATTTTTTCTTGAGCTGCGCTCTCCCCAGACTGCCTGCAAAGAGCTAGCAGCCTACAGACCCAGTAATCTATTCCAGCCTCCGTTCCCCGGCTCTCAGAGGGCCTACGGAAATAAACGGACCACTTCCAGGCACTCCAGCCTCTCCGAGAAGCCATTCACGTCGAGCTGCTAACGGAGGCGCAGAAATAGCGGCGAGCCAGAAAAACAGTCCCCACAGTGTCTTTAACACAAGGTGAGAACGATTTTTTAAGGGACCTTGAAAGGTGAACAGGAATTCAGAATAGTTACAAGTTTTCACATATCAAGAAAAGGAAAGAGGTGGAATTTAATGGACCTCTTTTCGAACTTGTTGAAAGCAAGACTGGAAGAGTGCCAGAGCAATTGCTGTGCGGTTCAGCGAGAGTGAACATGTCCAAAAGTTTGTAGACACCTGCTCATCCAATGTTCTTCCTGAAATGAAGCGTATTAAAAGAAAGTTTGTCCTTGTTTGCTGCAGTGACAGTTCACTGATGTGAGAAAACAAAGCAGCAATAATGAGCTCGTCACCAAAATGAACCCAGAACCAGTTCTGGGTGTGGACTCAAGTATACATGGACAACTGTGAAAATGCCCTCAGGCGACATATTTTAATTGCAATATGATACTATTGCACAAAAAGAAGCTGTTCTTAGGGACCAGGTTAGTGTATCTGACAAGTAGATAAACATGAGACAGCGATTTGAGAGAGTACAAAAAACAGAGATGGTTGATAACAATTTCAAAACTGATATACTGTACAATAACAAACCAGGAAGCTCTTTTTCACGTTCATGACCATCTGTGTGTCAAGCTTGCTGAATAAGTGACTACAGAGAAACCATCCTCGATATTGATTGACCAGTTGTGGATAACATATGCTGTTCCTTCATGAGCGCTCAGCAGAAAAAAAGTTGACAGTTTTGCAACCTAAATGCGCAGTTTTACAATGCAAAGCACGTTGCGCAGGTTAGAACCGTTTTTTCAGTGGTGAGAGGTGTTGCTTTATAGACGACAATAAAAAGAAGTGCATTAGTGGGCTTGAAATGGCACAGTCTGAGCTCCCCCTTATTCGACTGATGCACATATTTAAATTTAGTAAATCGTTTTTTTCAGTGCAGCTGTGTCAGAGATGGAGATCTTCTCTTTCACAGTGCACCCATGAAAAATAGACACTTAAAAAACAGAGGTGGGTTAAGGACAGTGCAGGACTGAACTGTCACAGCAGTAACAGCTGAAAGAGTGAGACGGAAAGAGCTGATGGCTAGACTGAAACCGAGGAGCAGGAAATGAAAACAGGAATTATTCAGAGCAGGAGGACAAAATATGAACTACACAGGCGGCAGGTACAAAGACTGCAGCCGCACTGTCCTGACACCACCTCTCTAACACAGTTTACACGTGAATCACATCCTACACACACACACACAGCTACACTTCAAACACTGTTACTCCATCTGCTCTGTTCTAACCAAGGACAGACTTCTGGTTATTTTTACAATCCAATCACCTCCTAGAGAGAGAGACAGAGAGAGAGCAAGACACAGAAAGAGTAAGAGAGAGTGAAACAGGCAGAGTGAATCTGACAGAGAGAGAATCAGAGAGACAGACGGAGAGAAAGGGAAGGGAAACTGATCGAGAGAGAAAAAGGAGCAAGAGAAACAGGAATCACAAAGGGGAGGATTGAAAGAGAGGGAATAAAAGTGAGAAAGAGAGAGAGAAAGAAAGGGATGAAGCAAAGAGAGAGGCAAAGTAAGAGGATTGCTGGGGTGAGAGAGAGCAGACAGGACAGAGAGGACAGAGACAATTACAACACGGTGATGTTCAGCTCCTCTCTTTCTTTCCTCTCTGTCTTTCTCTCGCTCCCTTTCTTTATCACCTCCCACCATCCCATCAGAGGATGCGGTTCAGTCAGTCTGAAAGCTGTTCAGAGTCAGTATGGGTGTGTGATATGGACGTTTATATGGCTGTCATTTCATTAAATGCACTGTAGTTAATGTATTTAACCATTTAATTACAAAATAGCATTGAAATCCATTGTGTACTTTTTTTTTACAAGTTACATTTTTTGTCCTGCACTTGTTAAAAGAAAGCTCCGCCTCTGAGATTAATACTAAACCAAAACAAAAATATCAACTCTAGATTTCTAAAGGTTAAGCAAATTTTGCTCAGTGCTTTCTTCTTTAGACTACAGACTTGTTGAAATCAGTCAAATCAGCTGTCATTTAAGGGTTTACCCAAAAGAACCCCCTCCCCCAAAACCGTCTCTCTCTCTCTCTCTCTCTCTCTCTCTCTCTCTCTCTCTCTCTCTCTCTCTCTCTCTTTAATTACCAAATATTAACTCTAGTTTCCCCCAGGCTCATTTTACACGAACGTCACCCATTTGGAGCGGATTTCATTAGAAAACGCTTCTCTTTTTTCTTTTACAGTAACAGGTCTGTGGGCAAAAACAGAGTGTGAATAAGTAATGAAGACAAAAAAATCCCCTGATTGTTTCCAACTGCTCCCTGTCAGACGAGCCCTTTATGAATTCCCCTTCCTACTTTAATACCGCCACCTCTACTATAATAGCTTTTCTCCTTCTGTCAAAAATGGCATTACTGTTAGGCGACATGGTGGTCCTCTATCTTTAGCTCGTCGGAAGCTAGTTGAAGCTGATAGATCTCGAGGGTGCCGTAGGAGCCGGTCCTTTACTCAAGCCCAGATTGGTTAATTTCACCAAGTGGATGGCTTGGACCGCCCGGGGAGGCGAGCCTGTGCTTCCTCCAAAATGATTTCAAGCTTTATTGCGTCTACTGAAAGAGAAGGGGCGGCCATTTTTGCAGGAGTAAATCCTCTGTCCTCGTCTGGCCAGTCTGCTTTGCAGGCGGGGAAAAAGGACAAAGACCTAAAGCGGTTATCTGTTCCGGGAACTGGAAATAACCTTATGGCCGCGCGGCTGTCCGTGAGGACGGACGGAAATTGGAAAGTTGAGTTTAGGAGGGAGATTAAATGCCTCTTCTCCTTTTCTTTCTCTCTCTCTCCACAGATGATGGGGTTAGGGAAGCCATTGTTCCAGCCTTTTCCCTAAGGCCCTCTCTGCCTCACTGAAGAGGAAGATGAAGAAGAAGAAGCAAGTGTGCTGACAGCATTGTCCTGCACCCAAAAAGTCCTACAGAAAGAGTAAAAGACTAACACAGCAGAGAGCACAATGCGCTGTGTTAAACAGCGAAAAGGCAAATTCATGCTTCTGCACAGGGAAGAGCTGCTGTGATCAGCTATCTGAACCAAGCCTCAAACTCCTGATCTAGATGCAGGGCTGTTTTACAGAAACATTCTATCTTCTTTCCTTAACTTAAGATCTGACAGGTCAAGATAAGAGTTTTCACAAATTCGCATGACAGAAGCATCTTATCTTAATTTAGGAATCTTATCTGACCTTACAGCATCTGATCTTCTCTCAAGTTAAGAAATCTTAACTGATCTTTGATCGAAGTCAACAATCAACTATCATGTCTGTTACCTAGCAACAGACCATATGCCAAAGCTGAAACGTAAACACATACTCAAAGTAATCAAGCTAGTTAGCCAGGCTGCTACCGTTAGCAACCGTTACTGATGTTAAAATGAAGTCAAACAGAACTAAAGCGCGATAAACTGGAAGTTAAGAATATCGTGACAGCGCTTTGTACTGTTCTCAGTGTTGCCGCTCTCTCTAGTTTCAGTTTCAGTTTCCCAAATGCTTTAGCCGAGCGCGCTAACATTATACCTCCTAACTAGCTAATAAACAGACACACGTTCAGCTCGGTCTCCTCACTATTCACCGCCATCACTGTAATATTTTATCTGATGAGTTTTCATCAACATTAACACACAAAGGTAACAAGAGGGGACAGTGGAGATTGTGTGTGCAGCGTCTGGGGTTTTAAAACGCTGTTAAAAAAAAAACCCTCACAAGTCAAAGCACCATTTTCAGTGTAGATAAAAGTAACTAACGTCATTATGCCAGCTAACTATTCTACCTGTGACTGCACAAAACAGTAGAAACAGACGGTTAACACCTCTGGGGGAAATCCCAAAGTTAGGACAGAAATTAGGAAATTTAGTCAAGTTTGTTTCTGTAACAATGTTTTCTTCCCTGTATTTAATGGCTTATGAACTTAAGAATTGTTGTCCTGTAATAGCTTCTGTCTTAAATTCATTCCTAACTAAAGCGTTCATGATGACCAAGCAGATATCAGTCTTAACAAGTTTCTGTCATATGGCCCTGATCTATACAGACACAGTAACTTCTCCCATAAGCCTGGTGCTCTGGGCCTCCCAAGTCAATCACTGCAGCTCTCCCAGCCTTTATCATGATCATTAAATTAGATGTTTTTCTCTACTCTATGCCACCTAATTCAATTTTACTCTGCCCCATTCTGTTCTATTCTAATCTATTCTGTCCTAATCAGTTTTCTTCTGTTTTGTTCAATTGTATTCTATCAGATTCTCTACCCCATTCTGTTCTTCTGTGTTCTATGCTATTCTATTCTGCTCTGTTCTACTCTATTCTATTTAACTGTTTTCTGTTTTTACATTCTATTCTGTTGTATTGCATTCTGGTAAATTCTATTCTTTTCCATTCTGTTCTGTTCTGCTCTATTACGCTCTGCTTCCTCTATTCGTTACTGTCTGCTTTATTATACTCAATGGCATTGTGTTTTACTGTATTCCGTTGATCTATTGTGCTCAATTCTATTCTATTCTATTTTGCTCTGCTTTGTTTTATTAATTTCTGTTCTGTTCTATTGTATTCTGCTTTGCTTTCGTTTATTCTACCTGATTCCATTTTGTTGTTTGACTACATTCTATTCTAATCTATTCCATTTTTGCAAATAAAGAGAACTGAATCTGTTCTGTCTGTTTGCCTCATGTCTACTCTGTTCTACTATGATCTGATCTATTTTGCTCTGTTCTGTTATCTTTTGCTTTCTTCTGTTCTATTGCATTCTGCTTTATTCTGCACACTTATAAAAAATATGGTTCTTCAAGTGCTCTTTAGTACAGGCAATGGTTCTATTTAGAATATATACAGAACCATCTGCATGCTTAAATGGCTGTTTGCATGGTGAAACTGTTCTTCAGCCTGATGGGGAACATGTGACGTGATTCTACACAGAACCTTTTTGAAAATGATTGACAAGCTTGATACTATAACAATATAAGAATCCCTTTTGGTGCCATATAGGACTACTTTCAAAAAGGTTCTATATAGAACCCTTTACAAGACATACAATCAAGATGTAAGAACCGTTTCACCATGCAATGCACAGAACCACTTAAGCATGAAATGGTTCCATATAGAACTCACAATTTTGAAAAGATCCGCTGCCTTTACTACAGAACCCTAGAAGAACCATCTTCTTTTAAACAGCATTCTATTTAGTTTTGTTTATTCAATTCAATTCAATTCTATTCTATTCTATTCTATTCAATTCTTTTATAAGGTTAAAGTAACTATAAGATGTTCTCCTGTGTGAAGGCGCTTGCATGCTGCTGTCCACCAGAGGCGATAGGGAGGCCTGAGTAATTATGTGTGCTCTGAGGCACAAGCTCCAGGTCCAGAGGAGAGTGCTTTCGGTTCAGCAAACATGCACACATTCGTCACACTGCACCCTCGCACAGCCAGCAGGCCAAAACACTGTGACCTATCGCATAAATCACACACACGCATACACACAAACAGCCTTTACAGAGCGACTTCTGAATATACGCTCAGCAATGCAGAAATACACAGTGAAACAAATGAATTCATCACTGACCTCTAAGCAGAAAGCTGTTGATCAAATAAAATAACACAAAGTGAAGGTGAGGGAGAGAGACAGAAAGAGAGAGAGAGACAGAGAGAGAGAGAGAGAGACAGAAAGAGAGAGAGAGAGAGAGAGAGAGAGAGCGAGAGAGCAAGAGATGCTTGCATAAGTCCTGCATTTGCATTAATGTGCACCCACTCTTTCTCCTGCGGCACAGAAGCTCACCTCTCCTTCCTCCTCTCCACTGAGTGTCTGTGTGGTTGTGATCTCCTCTCTGTTTCTGCTTTGGGCTGCGAGTCTGAATAACTCTAATTGACAGAGACTGATGGAGTGCGAATGCCTCAGAGACTCGAAGTGCTATCTGTCAATTAGACATGCCTCTCTGCCCCCCAGCACCAATCAGACGCTGCTCTTGGCCCTTCCTCTGC
This sequence comes from Pygocentrus nattereri, assembly GCF_015220715.1. Lineage (NCBI taxonomy): Eukaryota > Metazoa > Chordata > Actinopteri > Characiformes > Serrasalmidae > Pygocentrus > Pygocentrus nattereri. The sequence goes on along the minus strand of NC_051233.1, from coordinate 10,318,857 downwards.
TTCCCAGGCCGTTCTCCAATCGCCCACGGCACTGTCACTCAGACGGGACCCTGAGCTTGTCAACCTCCTGCCTAACTCTCAGCACTGCGGAGACGAACAACCGAAATACATACAGAGCCGATCAAACAGTCCAAAACCATGGAGGCGAATGTGTGCTGAGTTGACAGATTCTTTAGGAACTTGCAATATATGGGTGAGTGATGTATTATCACAGACAATCAGGGAAATCAGTAAATTATAGCTGAATGTTACAACCGATAATTTAGCATCCTAATTTTAGCCTGCACTCTATTCTATTCTATTCTATTCTATTCTATTCTATTCTATTCTATTCTATTCCAGACCATTTTGCTCCACGTTAATCTATTCTATTCAATCCTGTTCTGGTTCATTTCATTCTGCTCTGTTCTACTCCATTATGTTCTGCTTTGTTCTATTCTACTCTATTCTACTGACACATGTGATGAATAGGTAGTATGGTGGATAACATTCTGCCCCCCACATTCTCCACCCAGGCGGGAATACCGCAGCTCTGCTATATATAGTCCTTGGGCAAAACTCTTAACATTTCTTTCACCTATAACTCCAAATAATGTAACATATTAACAAACTCATATTGGTGTTTTCAATAACTATCATGTCTGATTCTGCTATGCATAAGGTCTTGGGTATGTAAAATTAATAAATAATCCATTCTAAACCTTTCTTATGCTTGTGTATTATAGTGTCCCATTTACTACTATTTTCTTATACTTTATTTATTTCCCCTAAGGTCCACCTATAATGTTTTTGTGGTTTTATGTGCAGTCATAATTGGGCTCCTGAGTAGTGTAACTGTCTAAGCACTGGCCCTATCACCAGGTGATCATGAGTCCCTGGTGATGCTACAGACATACTTGGCTGGGAGTCCAAGAGAGCACAATTGTCCTCATTCTCTCTAGGTGGGTAAGATGGCCTTCATTAGTCTCCCCCCATCACTCAGCTCGAGGCTAGCCAGCTCAGGCGTCTGTTAGCTAACGTAACAAAACTGGCAGTTGGCTGTTTCCTCTGAACGCGCTCAGCTTTCCAATGTCATTGTGTTAGGGGCAGTTCGAAGGGATGAGGTGGTGCTTCACAGGTCTCAGAAGAAGCCCTTCTAGCACTGGTGGTAATGTTTGTTTGGAGGAGTCTAACTAGTTGATACATGTAAACTGGGGAGTAAACGGGCCTGGCTAAAGTGCTGTAGGCTGAATAAGTGGATATGTGTAAATGCTCTGGTTTTCATGACATCACAAAAACAAGGCATTCAAAATAGCCTGTTTTAGCAGCTTACTTTACAAATACTGGCTGTTTGGACTGTGGAGTGAAAGGTCTTGAAGATTTAATAATGATTACACACTACACCAGAATCTTTTATTTTATAAATAAAAGTCGAAATGATCAGTTATTACTATTGGTATAAACACACAGAAAGCTCCCTACACAGACATCTACCAAGTTTCAGCAATGAGATGTGCAGTTTGACAAGACTAAAGTACAAGAGCCTTTATGTGGGCCCACTCTTCAATTTCCAACTACATTAGTTTAATAGCAGTTACTGAATGATTTACAGTAGTTGCTAAATACAAAGTTGTAAGATTGATAACTCAGTAATTTGCCTGCATTTTAAGGCAGCAACTGCAGCCTCCAGCTTCAAGGCTTTAGTATTCCAGTCTGCAGTGCACGCTGCCCAAATGCTTCACTGGCTCTCGCACTAAACACACACACACTCTGCGAACCTCTGACTGCTGGCTTGGACTTCAAAACACTGCCCGCCCCCATCTGCCTGCTCCGAGCCGTTCCCCTCCACTGATCAGTCATGGCTGCCTTCCACGTTAGCTGAGTCATCTGTCCCCGTCATAGCTGGCAGATGTGACGAGCCGCCATCAGGGGCGTCCATCTCCACTGTTCTGAGACCAGCTCTGCTGCTTGTTTTGAAATGGCCACAAGGGTTGGGATTTGTGTAGGAAAGCACTGGTAGATCAGAGTGGAATCAGACCAGCTGAGGTGGATTTGTGGATTGTGGTATGACCAGGATTCTACAAGGCGAGCAAAACGCTTGCATTTGCTCCTTTTTGTAACAATGAGACTGGAATTTTGATTTAGGAGTGTATTCATTCTGCTTGACCACACAAATGCAGATTTCATTCAATGATAAATGCCACTGGCCTTGGATGCTACTATATTTAGAGGTCATAGTGATAAAAATGAACCTATTGGCTGACTGCGCATGCTACAAGAATGTCATAAGGCCCAACTAACCCATTTAAAAACTAACCAGCAAATCTGTGAAGTCTCACAGTTTTGTTAAAAATGGTTGGTTTACACTAAGACTCTATGCTGCGGTGCCATGGTAGTGAATGTAAATCTCAGGGATTAAAAAGCCATCCAGCAGCGAAAGCCATATGTCCACTGTATAGTACGGCTCGACTCGACTCGCTTTTGGCACCAGATACTTCCATTTTTCACTGCAGTTGTAGTACCCCCTCAAAAGAATGTGCTCTCAGGAGCTCACTGAATTGCAGCACAGTACTGAGATAGGATGCCACCTGTGCAACAAGTCCAGTTGTGACTTGCAATTTCCTCCCTACTAAATATTCCACAGTCAACTATCAGTGGTGTTATAACAAAGTGGAAGTGATCGAGAACGACAGCAACTCAGCCACGAAGTGGTAGGCCACGTGAAATGACAGAACGGGGTCAGCGGATGCTGAGACGCATAATGTGCAGAGGTCGCTAACTTTCTGCAGAGTCAATCACTACAAACTTCCTCCAAACTTCATGTGGCCTTCAGATTAGCTCAACAACAGCGTAGACAGCTTCATGGAATGGGTTTCCATGGCCGAGCAGCTGCATCCAAGCCTTACATCACCAAGCATAATGCAAAGCACTGAATGCAGTGGTGTAAAACACCACCACTGGACTCTAGATCAGTGGAGACATGTTCTCTGGAGTGACGAATTGCGCTTCTCCATCTGGCAATCTGAAGGACGAATTGTCTGACTGCATTGTGCCAAGTGTAAAGTTTGGGTGAGGGGGGATTATAGTGTGGGGTTGTTTTTCAGGATTTGGGCTCAGCCTCTTTCTTCCGCAGACCAAGAGATTTTGGACAATTTCATGTTCCCAAGTTTGTGCGAACAGTTTGGGGATGGCCCCTTTCTGTTCTAATATGACTGTGCACCAGTCACATCATATTAATCCCTATAAATTAAGAATGGGATGTCACATATGTGTGTGAAGGCAGACGAATATTTTTGGCAATATACTATATCTCATCTTCTAATTACGACAAATATGGTATGGTTGGAACTTTTCTATAGAATTGTGAATCCCACTGCTTGTTTAAATAAGCTGAGTGAGTGAGAAATAATTATATTAATAAAAAATTCAATAAAAATAAGAGTAAGAAGGGTTTTTACAACAGCAACAAGCATTAAACAGTAACTATATATCTACATTTTCTGGCTATTTCTGTCTTTAACCAAAATGATGTGCATGGAGCTCTGTTCTAAAGGTTATATTCATCTTGAAAGAAACTTCATACACACACACACACACACACACACACAGAGATTTGGGTCACATACAGCATTAGCATACTTCCATTTCAAGTTCATGAACAACAGAGAGAGAGACTAATCATCACAGCCAAGAGGAGAAGGGAAGTTATTTCTTTGAGACTTTGAGGTCTGGCTAGATGGCTAGACTTCTATTTAAGAGATTATCACTGTAAGCCATAACATCATGCTCTGAAAAATAAAGATGCCAAAAAGGGTTCTCCGAAACGATTGAACAATGGTCACCAACCCTGCTTCTGAAGATTTGCGTTCTTCTGGAGCTCCAACCACAATCTGCCATACCTGCTCCAGCTAATAAACTTCTTCAGAGGATCACATACAGTATATTAGTGTTAGGTAAACTTGTCAGATGCAGCTTGGAACTAAACTCTGCAGGAAAGCAGATCTGCAGTAGGAAGGTTACTGACCATTGCCATAAAAGTACTGTTTTTGGTTCCCTTAGGAACTATCGGTGCACTGCTACCTGGTAATGACACGAGATCCTCTAGAAATTGTCACATACTGAGTACCAATATTGACCTGAATGCCATCTAACTACTTGACAGGTGCCTAAAATCCCTGAAACAATATACAATTCCACTTCTAAAATATTATATTTAAACACTGTTATGATACATACAGTGTTGTGAACTTTCCGATTAGCAGCACAATGCCAGCTTTTCTTCACCAGTGCCAAAAATGAAACCTTGAGAATCGCCTAATGATGATACTAATCTGAGCCAATCTTAGTTAAAGTACTTCACTTAAGTTGGGCATTTTAAAGTAGACTATCGTACTCCCACTACCCAAACACCCTACTACCCACAGTCCATCAGCTCAGATCACTCAGATAGCAAGCTTTTCATATTAAGAATACCCAAAGATGAAAAATGTAAAGGAGAATTACATTTGTAATATAATATGCAAGCAACTCAATTAATTGTTTAGGCATTACCCTCAACACACCGGAAGTTCTAGAAGACAAGCCAAGAAACAGGCAGGTGCTTTGCCCACTGTGGACAGCACCCAACTGGGGTTCTACTTAGCTCCAGTCTGAGGCGACTAATGTGATAGACAGAAAACGTAGGCGGACAATAAAGTGGCTGGTCTCCCCATTCTAAATGGGATTCAGAAGTCTGTGTGAACCCAAGCGCGATAAACAGGCCAATGCAGTCAATTTTCCAGTGGATCAGAGACGAGAAGAACTGAAATTAGAACGAGAGAGCGAGAGGAGGACAGCGAGGGGGTGGTGGTGGTATGAGAAGCAAAACGAACAGAAAGAAGAGGGACATGTAGAGACGTGGGTGCATTGTTGATGTTTCTGTAATTCTGCTACCTCATCACATCTATTCACACAGGTGCTATTACACACTAGTACATACTAGTATCGCAAATACATTAGCTGAAAGCTTGCATAGCATGGCAATGATATAGCTGAGAAGGACAGCAACAAAAGCATATATGAAATGATCGAAAAGGGAGGAAAAAGTTATACGTGAGTAACTCACTACCTGGTAAACCATTCCAGGACAACTGGAATTGCTGAAATCAGTATTAAGATGTTTGTTATGTTGTTTTACGGAGCGTCAGCTTAACCATTTAGTGACAAATTTTATGTTTTGTTTTAACAGGGCTGTAAAGTGTCATTTTTGCTTGTTTTTGTGATTAAGTGTGTGCACTATACTTTTAACTGTGCTTAATGTGAGCCATAGCCAGTATGTTGGCAAGGATGTGATTAAGAAGTATGAGGAATAACGTCAGACGTTAACTAGGACCATAAACAATGTAAAGATATAAGGTATTTCTCATGTTCTCAGTCCACCTTAAATGGTGCCAGGGCGTAACTGCCACACCACGTGAAAATACAAACAAGAAGCTGGCAAATGAGAAACTGACTTCGGCTTCAAGACTTTTTACTGTTGAGAGTTTCGCTGTGGATTGAACGTAACAGGATATCAGCTGTAGTGATTAAAAATGCAAATAAGTCAGAAAATGAGAATCTGTTTAAGATGTGCGGGTTTGAATATTGTAAAAGTTCTATAACCGCTGAACAACTTATCTTCAAATCATAAGACTTCCAATTTTAAATACACTAACCAGCCACTTTATTAGGTACAATTGCTTGTTAACACAAATGTTCAATTGCTTGTTAACACAAATAGCTAATCAGCCAATCACATGGCCGCAGCTCAATGCATTTAGGCATGTAGAGGTGGTCAAGACAACTTGCTGAAGTGCAAACCGAGCATCAGAATGGGGAAGAAAGGTGATTTAAGAGACTTTGAACATGGCATGGTTGTTGGTGCCAGACGGGCTGGTCTGAGTATTTCAGAAACTGCTGATCTACTGGAATTTTCACACACAACCATCTCTAGGGTTTACAGAGAACGGTCCGAAAAAGAGGAAATATCCAGTGAGCGGCAGTTGTGTGGATGAAAATGCCTTGTTGATGTGAGAGGTCAGAGGAGAATGGGCAGACTGGTTGGAGATGATATAAAGGCAACAGTAACTCAAATAACCAACCAAAATCTCTGAGGAATGTTTCCAACACCTTGTTGAAAGTATGACATGAAGAATTAAGACAGTTCTGAAGTCATTTTACTAGCAATGTGTACCTAATAAAGTGGCTGGTGAGTGTATATTCTACATTATTCAACATTGTCTTTGGGGAACTGTCAGTCTGGCACCATACTACCAAGCATCAAGTCAAAAAAAGCAGGCCTTAATCTAAGCAATATAACCCCATAGTCACATAATCGCAATATTGGTCTGAAAAACTGGAATATTTCCCCAAATGGTTCAGTTCTATGTTCCACTCCAATTAAAGGTTTTTCCTAGAATCTTGCATCCATCCTAAGAACCTTTTGTGAATTTTCTGTATAAGAGGGTAGGAAATACGGCTGGAGAGAGAACACAGGAGAGAGCAGAGAAAGAATAAAATGATCAAATCCAGCATGGCATCTGGTCATCCTGCCGGCAAAAACCTCCATTCCACTTTAATGAGAGGAGAATGTTCAGAAGAATGGGAGCATCAGAGATGATACAATGGTTGCGTCTCTGAAAAAAATAAAACAGAGTGAAGGGAAAGAAGCCCCTGAGGATGACGATGCTGATGGTCGAGCACAACACAGCAGCAAGAGCTCGTTAAGGCCACTCGTTAATGCAGCTCATTTATGGTCGGCTCTAATGAGATATTAAGGCAGGAAACTCGGTAATTAACTTCATCGCACTTCACACAACTTCACTCGATCCTCATTTCTTTTCCGTTTTCCCTCAAACCGCTCATATTTAGAAGAGCGCTCTGCAGTCAAAGGGCTGACGCCACAGTATTTTATCAAACAGCCGAATGGCCTGTTGTAAAACCTTGTTACTGTCACAGTTTGGCTGGATTATATCGTAGAACCATATATTGTAATATTGAATTTAATATATTTTTAAGGTGCGGAGATATTTTTCCTGGTATAAATGTTTACATGGTGTGAAACGTTCATGATGAATGGACCCATAGAAATGCTCCAAAACTAGGCCTACTTAGAGTACAATCTCTCTACATTAATTTACATTAATCCCTCTCCTGTAACGTTAGATACTTGTTTTTCCTTGGACAGCGAGGAAATGAATAAATGGCTAGCCAACACTGAGGTCCCAAATTACAAATATTTCTAATTTACTTCTTTAAAAAATGTTTATTTCCAGTATTTATATCTAATCTACTCTTTTTCTTTAATATGATTAATCAAAACTGCTGCTTTATTTATTTTGATTTGTGAAAAGTTAACAAAATTTTAAAAACGAGGATTTTTGTTCTGTTAGCGTCACAGACTAGAACTCTAAGCAAGCTAACACAGAAATTGGAATGTCCTTCACACTTCAGTCGTATTTTATTTCTATGAAATAAACCAGTAAGCCTATAGGAATGTGAATTGCGGGCTCCCGAGTGGCACAACCGTCTAAGCGTTGGCCCTATCATCAGGAGATCATGAGTTCGAGCCCTGGTGATGCTACAGCCATCCGTGGCCGGGAATCCAAGAGAGCACAATTGGCCTCGCTCTCTCTGGGTGGGCAGTGTGCGCAAACCCCCCATCACTCAACGCAATGCTAGTCAGTGCAGTATGACGTAACAGATCTGGCGGTACTGAGCAAAAGGGGAGAAAATTAAAGCCTCTGGATGTTAGCCCTGCCCAATCTTAGACGTCAGGGTTCGATAGGTTTAACGGTAAATGCAGAAGCAAAGGTCTCGTGTTTGTTTAGGCACTGTTTCCCTTCTCTTGGCTTCCCTTCTCTGCTATTCTGAGAAACCCAGCAAAAATGGTCAGTGGAAACACAAGAGAAGTCAAAATAACGAAAATACTGTAAATCTCATTTGCATTCTCTAACATTTCAATTTGAAATCAATCAATATGAAGACGCAATGATCACTGAGGAGTGACTTCATTACATTTTTGCTTTTCTACAGAGGCTGAACAGGACACAGACAGATAATGAAATTCCAGAAGAGAAGGAATTCCGGTTTGCTAATTAGAAGTCTAGTTGCCAGGAAACTGCACGAAGAGAAAAAGACTCACACATAGGTAGCCTGGATGAAGTACATTATTAAGTTATTTTTGTCTCCTGACAGCACAATGATTCTGCTTGACTTAAAATAGCCAAACACCTGGCAACCGCAGCTCAGCTAGTTGAGCTATCGGTCGTCATAACGTCCAAGGTGTGGTATGAATTAACATTCCTTCATTATCAGCAATTTAAAACATACAACGAAAAGTTGCAGGTAAATATTACTCATATAATAGAGCTAGACTACCTCAGATGGGTAGCCTGTGGTCATATTAATGACCATCTTCTGCTGCAATTCAACAGCAGAGCGATGATGGAGAATTAAGACAACAAGTCTCAGTTCTGAAAAGCAGCAACATACTTAAAAGCAAAAAAAGGAAAAAAAAAATAACTGGGCTTTATTCTTACATATTTCCAATGACTGATTTAAAATGTTTAACAGCATAGTGGATAACACAACATCCCACACTCAGGAGAGAGAGGTTTGTTTCCCTGTTCAGGCAGAAATAGTACTGCTATATAAATAAAAGTACATGAGCAAGACCTCTCAAGAAACACCCACCTTCCATTGTAGTTACATACCTCAAAGCAATGTTTACAGATATACACATGCATTTAGTACGCAATCCATCAACTCTGCACCAGCCAAAGCCTGGACGACATTAAAAGTAGGCTACTGACGCCTACGATTTCAGCACTGGATGGGTAAGTGAGAAGAAAATATGGAATAAAAAAGCTGTATGTTCATGTGAGAAAGAACATGTGAAGGAAAGTGTTCCATTACTTCAAATGTTTTCCAATAGGGCTTGACCACAGGTGTCTACGGCCTCCTGTCCGCCTCAGTCGAAGATATTAAAAAGAGTGCATGAGGCTTGAGAACCCGTTAAAATTATAGGTAGAGGCAGCCTCAACATCTAGATCAGAGACATATTGATGAAAAGGTTGTCAGAACCTCCCTAGGAGAATGAACTCAGCATAGTGAGGTGACAGTGGCACATCAGGCAGAAAGCATCATTTTTGATGCGCAACGTTGGGCTTTTTTTTTACTGCGCATCAGCAAAAAACCTGTTGGCCTCAGGCAAGTCAACATATAATACAGCAAATGATGAGATAAGCAAAAAAAGTGGAGGATGTTAGGGTTCTGAACATGGTTTAAGGGTACATAAAAGGCTTGATCTCACTGGGCGGTACAAGAGGGTTCTCATCAGACATGTCTTGATAAAGTGTTTTCACTCAGATCTCTCACATTTTGACTATTCACAATAGTTCATGATCAGACAGTAGGTTTATTGTACTGATAAATAAGAGGGAAAAAGGGCTCTGATTGATAATAATAACATGGTTCTTACATATAATACACAAAAATCCAAAAATAGTCAGGGGACTGGTGTGGGAGTGGGTTTTAGTTTCAGATAAGGCTTGGGTAATGGAGGCTGCACCTTCAAATGAGCTACTTAATGAGCTAAAACTAACACTAGAGCTAACAGGTGAGATTTCTTTACTCTCAGTGGATGACGAGCAGACATGTTAGTCTGACACAAAGTTTTACTAAAAGCTAATACTTGAATGTGCACAACTGACATACACCACGATGCACTTGGCTAAGGTTTACTCTAAAAATGTTCGAAATATGTAAAGTTTTGGAGAAGAACCACGACTGAAGCTTCTCTTGCTTCTTAATGTAATTCAATTATCACTCTCTTCCTTTCATTTCCTGTGAAGTTTTTCACCCCCTCCCATCTCTTTCCAGTTTCCAAACCTATCTCTCAGTCTTATCTCTATTCATATTTAAAACACACGCAGATATTACAAGTGTCTGTTTTCATTTTGCACTTTAAAACAGTTCAGCTCTGCAAACATTCACTCTGCTTGTTAATTACCAGAAGTGTGTTTCAACAGTATAAGTTGTGGATAATGTCTATTTAGGCCAACTTTACAGCAGGCCTAAACAGAACCTATGGAGGAAAAACAGTTTAACAATGGGAAAGAAGTTGATTGAGACAATTCAGATCCAAAGTTTTGTCTAAAATAAAGCTTATTAATAGAACGTTTTCCCTTCCTTGGGTCAATAATAGCATCTACTCTTCTGGGGAGGGTTTACACTAGATGTTGTAACAGTAACATCACTCCAACTCAACAATGGTGCTCCATCACTCCTGAGAACACCACTTCCAATGCTGAGGGCGTTACACCCCTCCATAGCAACCATAGACTCATGTGCAGCTGCTCCAGAGCGTCCCATTCTACTGCCATTCTATTCTATGTTTTTCTGTGGAGATGTGTGCACAATTGAATGTCTGTGTGAAGAACGGGTGCACTTAGCTTAAAGTAGCTAAACTCACTAATTCGAAGGAGTGTCTGGATACTTTTCAGAATCCAGAAGAACCAAAAATCAGTTGGAATCAAAAAGCAGTGATACAAGGATTTGACTACAGATGGAGAAAGAAGAAGAGAGGAGCAAATAAAGAAGTATGATTGAGCGAGACAAATGGAAAACAGAGAGGGGGAACGGGGTGAGCGAGAGAGGGACAGATAGAGAGAAATCGAGAGAGAATCATTGCTAATGAAGTATGATTGAGAGAGACAGATGGAAAACAGCCAAAAGGGAGGACGAGGGGCATCATGCCATGTGGAATGAGGAGAGAGAGAGAGAGCGCGCAAGGGAAAGAGTGAGACTGATAAAGAGATCAGTCACAAGGCAGGTGAAAGCTGTTGACAGCTTATTTCCAGCAGCATCCTCTCTGACCCTTGTCTTCCCTGATGCAGAAAAAAAAAACACTATTTTTCTCTCTCCATCCCCCCCTCTCCCTGGCAGGGAGGATAGGACGTTGATCATGGATGATGAGAGGGAAAGAGATAAGAGAGAAGAGCCCGGCAGACAGGTGTGTCACTGACCCATCCGTCATTAAGTGTCAGACTCCACTGGCTAAGTCATGACCAGGACACACACATGCCACACATGGAATTGGAGATCATACACTCTTTTATTACTTCCCTCCCTCTGCACATCTCTAAATGACGGCTCAATAGGTGCCTCTGGCCTCCAACACTAGTCCAATGCCTGTCTGCGCTTTTGACAAGAAGGAAATTACAGTCCCTGTACACATGGCGAAGGTGCTATTTCAACATCTGCACAAATTGCATTGAGCCATTACATGCACTTATCTCATAGCAGGCCATAGGTCAAATGAAATGGTCCCACAAAAGGCAGCGTGACTGAAGAATTTGTTAAAGCAACACTGTCCAATATCATATAACATAACACCTCCGTGTACAGTACTGTACAAACACCCACATGCAACCCTACTTTTATTCAATTTCTGGTCAAAACGGCCATTAAGATCTAAATAGTCATGGTCCGGCATCAGGAAAAACACAGAAAACATATATCAACCAGCCACTTTATTAAGTACCCCTACTTTGTTTCTACATTATTTGTCCATTTTATCAACTTCACATACTAGAAATGTACTGTCATCCATCTGTTTCTCTGCGTACCTTTTTAGCCCCCTTTCACGCTGTTCTTCAGTGGTCAGGACCCCCACAGAGTATTATTTGTGTGGTAGATCATTCTCAGCGACACTGACAAGGTAGTGGTATGTTATTGTGTGATTTGCGCTGATATGAGACTTTTTAAACACTGTGTCCACTTACCGTCCACTCTATTAGACACACCTACCTTGTTGATCTATCTTGTACATGTAAACTCAGTGACAGTAGCTCATCTGTTGCTGTAGCTTCATCAGTGGTCACAGGACACTGTTGGCTGCATATTTTTGGTTGGTGGACTATTCTCAGTCCAGCAGTGACACTGAGGTGTTTAAAAACTCCAGCAGCACTGCTGTGTCTGATCCACTTGTTCCAGCACAACACACAATAACAAGTCACCATCACGTCAGTGTCACTGCGGTACTGAGCATGACGCACCATACAAATAATACCTACTCTGTGGTGGTTCTGTGGGGGTCCTGACCACTGAAGAACAGGGTGAAAGAGGGCTAAAAGTATGCAGAGAAACAGATGGACCACAGTAGCAAATTGCAGAACTATGGTAAGATTCATCTGTTCTCCTCAGAAATATCTCCTGAAAAACATTGAACTTGTGATTATGTCACGACTGGCTCCTCCCACTCCTCCATGTGCTTTTCTGTTTACTTTCTGGTTGTCCACGTGCCTTTGTTTTGATTCTTTGATGTCCTGCCCCCTTGTTTCGCAACTCCGCCCCTGATTGTTTCCCACCTGTCCCTCGTCATCTCTGGATTTCTTCGTCTTGGCTCATTGACCTTGGACTGTTCTGACCACGACCCTGGATTTGCCCAGAATAAATCTTGCTTTTCTCAGTGCATGCATCCGCCTCATCGCTCCACGTCACAGATTAATGTCTGTTTTGACTGGAAATTAATAAACAAATGTTCTCTGACTTATACACAGTACTGTACGTGGTACAAAAACAATGTGAATAATTAAGTAATTATTACACAAATCACATTACTGTTGCCTCTTTTGATCTCTTGACTGTTATTTGTCTGGATTTCACTGCTATGTTGGAAAAGAGAATTGTTATGTGCATGTGTGCATGTGGCTGGCCAAAGTGTTTTGGGAGATTCAATTACATCTTCAAAAGCGTTGCTGTAATCTGCTCAGGGGGAGTTTGTGTGGATTAGCCACCATGCTGTGGCCAGTGTAATCCCTGCACCCAATACAGGCTGCAATACAATAAGAGGAGAAAAAGAGAGAGAGAGCAATATACCGCTGTCTATAACACTGACACACAAATTCATTACACGGGGATGAAAATATCCCCGCTCATGATATCAGCCCGTTGTTGGAGATTTAAAGCTTGGCTGCTTAATGTTTTGGAAAAAATGCAACACATCCATATAAATGGGTCCTATAAACAATAGAAACAGGCTGGCCTATAACCACAACTCTCGTTTCATTTCTGTAATTAACAGTCTAATCCACTTCCTTTCCATTTGTTAAGCGGCCAAAGTGTATTTTCTCCTCACCCTGCAAATGTCCCTCCCTGCTTCCTTATCCGCTAACCAGACTTAGGCCAGGGCTTAGGCCTGATGGCAGACCTGCCACAGGAAGTGTCTCTGCTGCGTGGATCTAGGAAGTGCCTTATATTCAATAACAGCAATCCATACACTGGTCTTGGATCAGTAACTTTACAGAGGATGTTATCATTGACATTGTGGGGCAGTTGTGGGCTGGAGGTTAGGGAACCAGCCCTGTGACCGGAAGGCTGTCAGTTTGATCTTCTGAGCCGACAGTATGTGGCTGAAGTGCCCTTGAGCAAGGCATCTAACACCCAACTGCTCCCTGGGCACTGTGGATAGGGCTGCCCACCGCTCTGGGCAAGTGTGCTCACTGCCCACTAGTGTGTATTTGGAGTTTCACTGCACGGATGGATTAAATGCGGAGGTGAAATTTCCCGACTGTGGGACTAATAAAGGTCACTTAATGATCTTAACAATCTTAATCATTTCCTAGCCAGGGCAGGAGAATGCTAAGCATGGAACCTGAGGGAGAAAAATTATAGCGTAGGCCAACATTTGGCCTGTGAATTCTGACCCCTGACCCAGAAACAAGTATTCATGAATCAGGAAAATACTTTGAAATGTGATGTTGTTTTCAAGTGGTATTAGTTTTATCACAAAAATTAGTTTTCTACCAGAAGGCACCACACAAACGCCTGTCGAAGTCGAATGATGTCAGGTGTAATAAAATTTGAGTATTTTTATCATGATGGGGGACAAAAGCAAACAGTCACACAACAGAAAGCATTTAGATGAACTGTACAAGTATAAGAAATGATCATGGTAAAGTGATAATTTAATGTAGTGTCAACCCACATCTTATTTTTCTTCCTCTGAGTTCCAAACACTACACAAAATTGGCCAAAGCTGACAGATGCCAGCTAGCAAATAAACAACACCTATTTCACAACCTCAGCGTTCGGTTTAGCTCTAACATAAACCACATAAATCTCCACATTGGTCAAACCAGTTTCTCTTTGGACCAAAAAACACAGCCGCATTAGTACTTCAAAGTGGTATTAAGTGGTAAAGCACTAATTAAACTGAGTAGGCTAATGTTAAATATCATTCAGAAGTGAACAGAAGTAAGAAGTAAGTGTCAAGTCAAGACAGTAGAGTCTCAATTCAAGTCCTGAGTGATACAGCCTTTTAATGAAAGCATGTTAGTAATATATGGTGATGCTTGAAGCTTAACCTTCACGTTGCAGCATTTAGGCCCCAGAATGTAACTGCTGCACTGTTTAAGGAAGAAAATTCAAATAAGTAGCTGGCGAATAAAAAGTCAACTTAAGCTTTGTGGTGAATATTGCACTTGTTTTAACTGCAGAAAGAAGCTGTTAAAATAGTTTAAATAGAGATCATTTCATTTGTTTAACTACATTGTTAACTTTGTTAAGTTTACCAGTTAGACTGCAGTTTAAGTGCTGAGTGAGGGCTTATTGATGCTGTTGATGCTTCGCTTGTTTCTAGCTTATGAAGGCAAACTTAAATTGCCCCAAGGTGTGAATGTTTCTGTCTGCCCTGCCATAGAGTGGCAACCTGTCCAGGGTTCCCTCTGGTTTTATTGATATTAAGGGTGCTTTCACATCTTGTTCGGTCTAGACCTCTGGACAGTTCAGTTCGGTACGCACCAAAATAGCTGGTGAAAATTTGGTCCAACCAAAAGAGGTGGTCTTGGTCTGGATGAAACTGAACCATGGTTCCGTTTGTTTGCTTTTTTGGGTCTTTAGACTTCTTATTGGCCTTTTCAGGATTCCTCTGATTGTCTCCATCCATCTTGCTGCTAGATGTCCTCTTCCTCTTTTACCTTCAACTGTTCCAATCATAACTGTCTTATCCAATGAACTGGTCATTCTCATAATATGTCCAAAATAAAGAGGCCTTCTGTTTGATTTTCTTGCTTCTTATTAGAGGTGAGGCTTAATGTGGTTAAGGCTGCCTTTGTTTGATTTCTTTGCCAATCAAGGTACTCTAAAAATCTCTCAGACCGAGTTAAATGCTGTCAGTGCTCTCATACTTCAGTATTAACAGTTTTTTCTCACAGCTGTAGTAGTTACAGTTGGGACCATAGGCTGCTTATTTCTTCTATTTTTCCACTTAATGTACTAAAACACTCCGAATTTTTCTTTACATGATTTTCCAACCACTTTTCACTACTGTTTTGAATTAAACAGGCTGTTTCTGTTATTCCCGCGACCCTGACGGAGAAGCGGCTTAGAAAATGGATGGATGGATGGATGGATGTTTCTGTTATTAATGTTTAAGACTGAGATATGTAAATATCCTCTGACTGCCCTGAATTGTGCCTCTTTTATAAAGCAGCCCTGGCTTAACCACTCTGTATACATCAACTTAAACTGCTTATAACCTGACTTAGCAGTTATATGATTGTGGTCAAAACAGGCTCTTTCTGCAGGCTTCGTTCTGAACTGCATGGACCAGAGAGTGAATGGCATATTTAAAACTTTCTTTATAAACTATGTGTATAAATCATATATGGTTTCCACATCATGTGCCCTTCAATTCGCATTTATACAAGGCTCTAAAAGTATCCAGGTAAGAGTGTGTGTGTCTGTGTGGCCATTTATGCCGGTCTCCATCTCCATGGAAACCTTAATAAAGCTGGGGGTTTGTGTACAGTTGCACAGCTTCATTAAGGAGGACTGCACAGTAAAGGTCAGGTGAGCGTCTATGGCTGGAGTTGGTTTCCAATTTGTTTCCAATTTGCACTGATCCCATTCCAGTTGCTTGGTTTCTTTCACAATGATCAGTGTTGCTGTCTAAACAGGAAAGGCAGCTCCTGGATCAGCGAAAGGGCACCCAGAGCTCTGACGCTCCCTGGAGAGGCATCGCTTACCGCCTCAAAGGTTACCCAGCATGCCCGGTGCCGCTCGAGGTGACGGCAGAAATACGGGAGGCGTCGTCGGTGATACGGCAAGGCAATAAAGCATGAGGAGAGAAAAATCGATAGAGAGGAAGGGTCACCACGGTGACCGAATCTGTGAGAGTGAGAGTGTGCACTAAAATCCATTTCACTGCAGAGAGAGAGAGAGAGAGAGAGAGAGAGAGAGAGAGAGAGAGAGAGAGACAGAGAGAGCGTGGGCCCCAAAATTTACCAGCCATCAGCTTAACCCTCTCTAGGGCGCCGAGTAACAATTATTTCTGTAACTCATTAATCTACTGGCTATTATGACTATTATTTAATTGACAAAGCGAAACATTATGACTTCTGCATTTTTCTCTCATTTTGCTCCTTTTGCTGCATGGACATGATTAAAAGTTCTATCTGTGTTTTCTTCAATTACAGTGCAATGAACCAACAGAAATCATACTGCCCACAACCCTGTGTGCAACGTACATCAGCCTGTCAGAATGACCACATCTATCCTACTGTCAAAGTCAGCTCTACTGTCATTTCTTCTCATCACAGATGTGTTGAGAGGAACGAATGTCTTTTCTCCAGGACACGGTGCTATAGTTAACATACAAGAGCAGCAGACAACAGTGCAGACAGACAATAAATACAATGCAAACAAGTTTAAAAAAACTGCAGACAACGTATAGATTAAACAGACTGTGTGTATAAAGTGCGGTTCTAGAGGAGCAGTTCTCAAAACTCTTTAGTCAAAGGCCCAATCTCATTTCACCCCTTGGCCCTAACACTTAGCCCTTTACCCTCTTTTTTACATGTTTGTGCCAAGGGGGGTATGGTGTCCTGATTTTTGTTGAGTTAGAGGGGCAGGGCGAAGTGTTAAGGCTACATGGCCCTCCTAACGGAGGGATTTTTCAGAGGCATACTCCAAACAGAGAAAAAGAAAAAAACTGGCAAGATGACTGCATAAGGCGGCCAAAGAAACACACAAATGTGAGTATTTTCTCTGTTAAAAATGACAATAACCATTGTTTGATCTTAGTTTAATGCCATTTCAATGTATTATAGTCTTTTTTTTCATAACAAGCATAAAAAATCACTAGTAGCACTGAGGCGTCAGATCCGCTGCGCCATTTGAAGGTCCCATTTCGTTTGAGTTCAATTTCAACCACTACTGTTTGTAACTCACTTCCAAGGAGCAAGTATATACACATATTTTAAGCTGTTTCATTAGGAGTTGTTTCACTAATGAAGGCCATAACTTCAGTTCTCAGAGTCCTTCTGCAGTGACTCTGTCCTGAGGGCATCAGTGTCTTTCAGGCTTGAGGAGAGGATCTGGAGAGTCTGACCCATCACCAGTGAGGCTCATCAACCCAAAGAGCCACGAGGCTCCATTGCTCATCAAGATCAGATGAAAGTTCCACCATCTGATCAAGAGTTTCTGCTGCTCATTCTCCTTACATCCTTTTCTCTATGTCTCTCCTGCTTTCCTTCACCTTTTCCACTCTTATTCCATGGTTTTTAAAGGAACACATCCCACTTTACTGGAACCTTTATTTATTGCATCTCAGAACAGAAGAATGTTTAGGTGACGCTGGGTTACTTTGCTAAAATATCTGCTTTTTATTCATTTTACTGCATTTGTAACCCCATCGAAATACAAGTTCCATTCCTCTGTAATGCTAGCCCAGCTAGATCTGGTTCCAGTTTCTACATTTGATAAGTGTTTATGTATTGGCATCGACAAATATGTACATGGAAAATACTGAATATCAGCACTGGCCACATTTCCCATGCTTTACCCCCTAGAACGCTAGGTTTATTATTCAGTCATTAATCTTAAGGTGTATTATTCAGCATTTTCCATAAATAAATGGCTAACTACCACAAAAATATTGTGTCAATTATTTAGTCTTGAGTAAGACACTGTGTGGACCCACATACAGGTGATTAAAGTGGTAAACTTTGTTCTTTTTCTCTCCCTACCACCTTCTATTTTCATTTCTGTCATGCAGAAACAGTCATTTTCTCACTCTCTGTGGGGCTGAGCTGCTTTTTTTGGCAGAGTACAGCCTGTCTATAGAAGGCAGTGGTCACTTCCAGATCCATTCAATCTGGGAAAAGACAGCAGGACGTATGAACCACGGCTCTTCACCAAGAACAGTGTTAGAATCACTTCAATCTACTCTTGGTCTCTCTCTCTCTCTCTCTTTCCCCTGTTCCTTGCTGCACGACACCCTATGTGGATGGTGTGGTGCACACACACGCACACACAGACACAGTAACACACTCTCACTTGGCTGAACCATCTGTTTCCTGCTCTCTCTCTCTCTGGCTGTGGTCCTGTGGGACTGCTTTTCTTGGCTTTTCCTCCAGCCCCCTCAACCTCACCATCACCACCCCGTCCCCCCTCTCCTGTGGGACTTCTTCTCCTTGCTTTTCTTGGCTTTTCCTCCAGCCCCCTCAACCTCACCATCACCCCCCCCCCCCCCCCCACCTAAACACACACACACACACATACAGCAGCATCTCACGCAGCTCCCCCCACCATGCTGAGAAAAGATCAGCTTAACCTGCTTAACCTTTTACTGTCAGGGTGTTTCTACAACTGTTAGAACTCAACACGAATCTCACCAGGAATAAAGAAAATAGAACATCCGATCCTTTAACGGTATCAGGTCCGATATTGACATCACTTCACCTATTGGACAATGGATGGACAGGGCTGATCCACTTATTGATCCATTTTCCAGTCCATGGCTGGACCATGTAACATAACATAACACAACACACCTTTCCACATCTTACTTATTCAAATGAATGTAGTCCAATTAAGAGACTATATGGCTTCCCAAGGTCATAAGCTGCAGTCACACTAGCATTTTACAGTTTGCGTCTGTTTGTCAAACAGTTAAGACCAGCATTTTATCCACGGCTAATGGCTAACGACACTGTGCTGAAAAAAAGAGACACTGGAAAAGGGTAATGCCAACTCTGCACATAACTAATTCACTAAATATAAAACAGTGAAAAGTGCAGAATAGAGGTAATTATACCATCTAATGGCTAGACTAAAAATAGAACTTTATGCTGCTATGCAAGCTATTGGCCCTTCAGAGGCAGCCAAAGTAGTTGTGCTATTGGTAGACAATTCAAATTCACGTCAAAGTTCACCGAAACTGAACATAGATGCATAGCAAAACCCTCGGCATTTAGACTTGAGCTATTCCTATGAAACAGTGACCAAACAGAGCTAAACAAACACTGGACACTGTTCTGCAGCAACCGCCTGTATTTTTGGCTGTGTTTCGTATTGAGAGCTCCGCTGTGTTGTCCATTGTTTTTTTCTGGACAATTGAGAGCCACCAGCCAAGCAGGCACAGTTGAGTATGCATGAGGCACTTGATGCTGCCTAATATGGCTTATAAAAACAACTGATTTTGCCAGCTTCAATTGATTGGATGTGCAATTACTTGCTGGGTTGCCAGGAACCTCAGCGTTGCCACACAAATCGGTTAAAGCTCGAAGACTCCGACAGTGAGAGACTGCACTGAGTGGTGAATGTGTTTATGGGGACACTGTATGAAAGGTCAACTGTGTCATTACCGTAGTGTGACCTGGTTGTGCGTGCAGTGTGCGAATCACCGTGTGTGAGCAGAAATATGGACTCTGTCTGCCGCTATATTGGGCGCTCCAGAGACGAGTGTACTTGTTTTTCTGCTCCTTCCATCCCTTTCGCTCTCACTCCCTCCTCCTCTCCTTTGCCTATTTTTCTCTGCTTCACTATCTTTTAAAGGCACAGCTTCTGCTTCCTGTAATCCTTTCTTTCTTTCTACAGACAATACTGTGCAAAATCACCCTTCATTTATTTTCAATTATAAATATTCATTTATTCATTGCCATTAAGTGCAAGTTATTGGTTTTTCAGGAGATATAAGACAGATAGAAGATAATACACTTGCATAAGGAAGGAGAAAGTCAAAAGAAAAATATGTGAAAAAAAGAGTTTCCAAAACTGGATTTCAAAAAATGTAAATTATTAGATGTTATAAAGAAATTGGGACTCCTAACAACAAAATCAAGCTCCAGTCTTGCCCTCACTGAGAAAAGGAAACAAAGAAAGGAAAAAATTTGCAAATAAAACACAGCTGCTGGTGTTCAGAACAATAGACTGATCCAGACGTCAGCATCACTGAATGTCTTTGGCATTACTTGCATTGTGAGAAGCAGAAAACGCAACCAATGCAACCAACTACGACTGAACTTTGAAGGTCTTTGAAAAACTGAAAGCAAGTTTCCTGAAATGAATGGAAGCAGTAATGAAGGAAATGGGTGGACACAGCAGGTACTAAAAATGTATATTATATTGAGCTGTTGAGGCTTCTATGTAATTATTTGTTACTATGTTTCCGGCTTTTTCTTGATGCAAAACATATCATTTGTACTTAACGTCTATTTTGACTGGAGATGAAATAAATAAAAGTCTCCGTCTGCACAGTACTGTACTATCTTCAATTCCATCTTCTATCATGCAGAAACGGTCATTTTCTCACTCTCTGGCTACTGTTCTGCGCTCTGTACGGCTGGGCTTCTTTTCCAGCACAGGAAAGAGTCTCTTGAGGAGGCGATGGTCGTACTGGATCCATTCACTCCGAGAGAGAGTATGAGACATGAAATTTCCTCATAAGGTACTGCTGGATCCTCTCTGTCTTTCTCTTTTCTTCCCTCTGTCTTTCTCATGTAATGTAAAGAGAATACAGATCAGCCACAGAACAATATCCTTCTCCTGATTAGAATCCATCCCCACAAAAATCTCCTTAAAGGAGTGGATCCTGCTAAAGTTGAAGTATTCAGAGTCGCAAACACACAGACACACCTCCTTACACAGACACACACACACACACACACACACACACACACACACACACACACACACACACCCTTAGATCTCAGAACCTTCAGACATACACCATCTGTCAAAGGTTTTCGTGCTTATTACGTATTTTATTATTATTACATGTTTATTTTAAATTTTCCAAGTAATGTTTGATTTCTGCTGCTACTTTTTCATTATGTAAGAATAAATTCATTGCAAACATTTTATTACACTTTACATCTGACTAACACTCAGCTGCGTGTTCACCACAGCACCCTCTTTGCTATGAAGAGTAGGTTTTGTCTAAATAATGGTTTGACATATTTTCTTTTCTAAACAACTGTTAAAAGCATTCTAAAAATCTTTTGCCACAACGGTGGTTTGAACACCTTAAAAGTTTGAGTGCTGCCATCACAACAAAGGGGATAAAATGTCTAAGCCATTTTGACTATTCCCAACGTTAAACTGTCACAAATACCATCATAAATATTTCTGTCTTTAATATGTGAAGGTATTGCAAATCTACAAAGGAGGCATTCTCATTTGTATTATATGAGCATTTTAAAGAAGTAAACATCCCTAAACTACTGACAGCTAGTGTATCGCTCAACTTTCTAGCCAGCCAGCTGGAGAGAGAGGCCGTGAGAGAGAGTATTATGATCCTTGTGGACAGGGGTCAACACTGCCTTTGCCTGGTGGCCCTGGGCACAACATTTCAGACCTTGGTTATTAAAAATGCAGAGGCTGTGGTCTGAGGGCCATTTGCCTTGAAGACGTCTGTGCATTTTCTTTCCAAACCACCAGACCAGCTGAACTTTCATCCATTCACAAATATCCACTGTTAATAACAACATGACTATATTTCACCCTGATCCAGAGTCTGTTTGATCAATAACTCACAAAACTAGAACTAGCAGCAAAAAAGAACTAACAGCAGAAAGTCAGATTTTGTTGGAATTCGCCAAATATTATGTAAATGTTACAATCATGATAGCTAATGGGACGGCATATAGTAACTTCTTTCTAGAACCTTCAGCATTTCTTTGTAGCATGCTCTCTTGGCCATTAAAATATGTTTATACCCCAAGAGGTACCCAAAAAGAATGGGATAAGAATTATGATTACAAAAAACAAATTAATTATAAAGTTCAGAGTCAACTGGAGGACAGAATTTGAGCAGCAGGCACACGATTCTGAGAAAGATATCATCGTTGTCCAAAGAAAAATAAGCATCTCTAAAATAGTAACTTTACAGGAAAAGGCAAAAACACTCTTACATTTCAATGTAAGTCAATGTAAAGAGATTTTATTGCAAGTGAATTTGGAGCATTTCTATTGGTCCATTCATCTTGAAATTTTCACGAACGTAAAGGACAGCTCAAAAATGGAGATGG
Organism: Pygocentrus nattereri; assembly: GCF_015220715.1. NCBI lineage: Eukaryota > Metazoa > Chordata > Actinopteri > Characiformes > Serrasalmidae > Pygocentrus > Pygocentrus nattereri. The sequence continues at coordinate 10,296,544 of NC_051233.1, read as the reverse complement.
TTTTCTTTGGACAGCGATGATATGTTCTCTCAAGCAAGCCATCAGCTTCCAGATGTCACAATTCATTTTTTTACTAAGAGCAGTTTGTTTATACCAGGCAATATTCAAATTCTCCACCAGAGCTCTCAACACAAGTCATGTTACAGTGCAATGATCTCACATGGTCCAAAGAATAGACCCGCAAGAGCAACTGAACTTACTTGCTCTTTTGTAAGAACAAGGATCCCTTCATGTTATTTCACTGTTTTATTGTAACTGGCATAATGAAAAAACGAATGAGAAAATGAGGTGTATGTGGAAGATTCACAGGAAAAAGCAACAGCAGTTATTCTGACTCTGATATAATGCATATGAACACGTTTCTATAATTCTGATCATAGATTATTAATTTTGCCGGCAAGATTAACTGGCTAGGTGGCCTGAGTGGCCAACGCAAATGTTTATATCTGTCTACCTCTGCTCGTGGCCCACAGGAAGTCATCACCACTGGACTGGAAAAGGTCAGGTGATCCCCTTCGTGGACCTCAGTGGACAAGCACTGCTCCTGGCATCCCCCTGTCTACCACAGGCTGGCTAAAGCGGTGGATAACACCTCCAGACCTGTGTCTGCTGTTTTCTTTACCCATTCTGATCACTCTCTCTCTCTCCTCCAGTGCACACGCTGTGTGATTGACTGCTCATGCATTCATGGCTGTGGGGCGCTCGGGCTTGCCGCTGCTGTGCCCATGTGTTCATCCAACCCTGCAGAGCAATCGGCACCCAAACAAGCACTTACTCCCATGGCCCTGCCCATTAGCCCACCCCAACCCCTAAGCTTTATTACAGCTACTGCTACAATCCTGCTCTAGCTGAAGTGTATTACTCCATTAGCCGGAACGTTCGGAGCAAACAAGCAAAGTGCAAAACCTGCTGCTCAAACTGAAGAATGGCCTTTTCTCTGGTCGTGCATCTCTAGAACTGCTCTCTGCCATACGAGGGTATCACATAGCCCTGTGATGTGGCCGGAGACAAATTGGTCAGATTTAACACAATTGTCGTGCTGGAGTGCCTTGTTTTGCCTCTGTTGTATCACAACCGAAAACCAAAAGCATCCTGGCCTGCCTGGGGAGGGCCAGCCTGCTGAATACATCTTTATAACAAGATATCACACACTTAATAACAGCATATCACATCTTCATACCAGTATATTACACAGTGTCAGAAAAAAATATTTGTCTTAGATGATCAAGCACATTTAGGACGAGGAGATTTTTTTTTTTGCCAAACTACACTGTTTTAAGCAAACAGCTGCCAGAGGCTAGCGGCACTCGCTAGCTCACCTTGAGAGTCTGTTGTGCTGCACTGCGCCTGCAGGTGTGCTTTAAGACAAGAGGGATGCTTAAGAGCGGGAAGACAAAGAACAAGAGGCGTTTTGCGCTTGGAAATTACCCCCCTTAAGCACTATGAGTCAGCAAGTGCGGGTATAATTGCTGTGTTATTGGCTAGCACGGGCATCACAGTGTGGTCTCCTTTATGTGATTTGTTGGACAAGATCAGTGCAAAGAGCTGACAAAAGAGCCAAGAAAGGTGCAACCTGCAGAAGCGGGCACTTCAAGATCAAATCCAGGCTGTATGTCTGTGTGGATGAATGGGTGTGTTTTCACAGTCTCAAATGGGAATTCCTTGCTAGATTATAATTAGCCAACCTCGAGCAAACAAGTGAACGCATCTTCAATTTTTTTTTCCGATTACATCATTTGTTTGATAATTAGTTAACTCCAGATTACATTACTGAACAAAATGACTTGACAATTTACCGGCTCCAGGCCTACTCATCGCACATTGATTAGCTGGAGTCAGAATCTGATTAACGTTTCCGTTCTCGTTGTTATCGACGGACCAACTCTGCATTCCGATTTGTGAAACACAGGCTGAACAGAGCTATGATTAAAACCAAGCCCAAATTCCAGACCCTTTCCCTTACCTTTTCTTTGGGAACCAAGCAGAGAAACATTGAAACACTGCATTATGGGCCATTACGTGAAGAGAGGCAATTTTTTCGTCCACCGAAAAAAAACAACAACAACCTATTCTCAGATCAGCCATCTTTGTTGTCAGCAGAGCAGCACAATCTATTCAGGGCAATATAGTAATTGGAAGGCATGCTGGTTTGTGTATGTGTGTGTGTGTGTGTGTTTGTCAAATGGACTCAATGACAGAAAGGGAATGTGCTGTTTGGACACTTTGCTGAGAGGAAGAATGAGGGGATGAATACACAATTACTATAATCCAGGACATGATATGAACGGAGGAGTATGTCTGGCTGACACACACCCACAGACACACACTAGGACTGCACAATACAATAAACAAATTTGTTTATCGTCATTGTGATTTGGCCTAGGTTATTTAAGCTTTTTCACTTTCTACTTGTGTTAGGCACCTGTTGCATGATCCTACTGTGAGTGATTAACTTCATTTACTAGCTTACTAGCTTATTCATCTTGACTTCAGGAATACAATCATACATTAGCTCAGTATTACATTAGCTACCCCATTAACTTCAAGACTCACAGTATTTCCCACAACTGTAGTCCACAGGTGCACAAGAAAGCACAAACAAAATTTCTCCACAGTGTCCGCAAATATGCCCGTGACGAAACCCTGAGTAACAAACAGTACCCACATAATGCAATTAGATCTCCAGCAAAAATGATCCTTAGACAGTCAAGCTAAGTAGTCTATTTTTCTGTGCTGGGTGGAGGTGTGGGTGTGGGGGAGCTCAAATGTGGAGGGCTAAACCTCACCAACTGTCTTGGGTTGTTTATGTTGGGAGATGGCACTGTCTATCATTCGGTGCTCTGACACGCCCACACAGTTATGAGCAGGCAAGGAATTTCTGGAGCATTTACCTGCTGTTAAATTCTATTAATTTATGTGTATATACATATATTTATATACACTGTATTTTAAAAGTATTCACTCACCCATCCAAATAGTTGAATTCAGGTGTTCCAATCACTTCCATGGCCACAGGTGTATAAAACCAAACACCTAGGCCTGCAGACTGCTTCTACAAACACTAGTGAAAGAATGAGTCCTCACTACTAAATATTCCACAGTCAACTGTCAGTGGTGTTATAACAAAGTGGAAGCGATTGGGAACGACAGCAACTCAAGCTACAAAGTGGTAGGCCACGTAAAATGACAGAGCGGGGTCAGCGGATGCTGGGGCGCATAGTGCGCAGAGGTCACCAACTTTCTGCAGTCAATCGCTACAGACCTCAAACTTCATGTGGCCTTCAGATGAGCTCAAGAACAGTGTGTAGAGAGCTTCATGGTATGAGTTTCCATGGCCGAGCAGCTCCATCCAAGCGTCAGAATGCAGTGGTGTAAAGCACACCGGCACTGGACTCTAGAGCAGTGGAGATGTGTTCTCTGGAGTGACGAATCACTTGTTGTCCCTCGTCATCCCTGTTGTATTTAAGCCCTGTGTTTTCCCATGTTAGCTTGCTGGTCTTTGTATTGTTTGAAGTATTCTCGTGTGGTGTTTTGTTTATTAAGGCTTCTGTTGTGTTTATCCTGTGTTCCTTTGTTGTTATGTCTGTCCCTCCTGTTCTCCATGTCGGTTCTATGACCCTGGACTGTCTTGACCATGACTCTGGATTTGCACCTAATAAATCTCGCTCTTCTCAGCATATGCATCAGCCTCCTCATCGCTCCCTGGCGTTACAGAAAGACCAGCTGACCAAGGACGCAGTGAGAAAGCGAGACTCCAGTATGTGGTTGTTCCATTGGGACGAAACTCCGGCTGTTTCCAAGCAGCCTGAGTTAGACATGTCCCAATGCCCAAACCGGAGACAGCTAATTTGAAGGTACAAGAGCGTCTCGTCGTTCCCATAAGAAGGATAAGTACAATCCCATCTTGTATTATGACGACGAGAGCTCAGGTAAGCACCTTGGGTCCACCCATATTGAGCAATACTGCAGGGAGGAGTGACCTGCAGCGCAAGACGAGGTGAGATGGACGGAACATGCAGAAGAACCTTTTTACGACACTCGGCTCATTCTCAAGTGCCACTACAAGCTTCCCATAGCTTGAGTGAGCCTTGGGAGCGGCTGAATGGGGTCTGTCTCTGCTTGTTCCTCCAGGTTGTTGCCGCAGTCTGTTCCTAGCATTGTATACGCTGCCCGAGTTCCTGATCCCATGGCCACACCCCACGGCACGCTAGTTACCCGCGCCTCTGGACCTGCCGCCAGTTGCCGTGCCTCCGGACCCACCGACAGACGCTGTGCCTCCGGACCCGCCGCATGTCGTGGTGCATACAGACCCACCGCACCTCTGGTCTTTTGTTTATTCTGGCTTCTCTTGTCTTTATCCTGTGCTCCTTTGTTGTTATGTCTGTCCCTCCTATTCTCCGTGTTGGCTCTGTGACCCATATACATATGCCACATTTACCACAAACTCATGATAACAAAACTGAAATTTCTGTGCGCTCATTTTACAATCAGATTTGACCGCACTGATAAATAAGGGCCAATGTATGCGCAATTGACAAGCATACTTCAGTACAAAAAAGGGCTAGGTGTTTTTTTTTAAAATACTTTATACTAATAAGAACAAACACACATATTAGTGCCCGTTTAGCAGTCTGAAAATTTGGGGTTTGCTAAACAGGAAAAAAAAAAGGTCCATAGGTTCTGCATTTGTAGCAGGCAAAATGTTGTGGTTAGGGGTTCTGAGCAATAAGCAGTATTGGTATTTTCTCTGTTCTGAGTGTTTTAGAGTCACATTACTGGGTATGAGTTATACTAAATTAACTACAACACTGAACTACTGCCTTGAATCATCCTCTAAACATTTATTTTCCAAAATATCCCAATGTGATTTTATCCTAGTACTGGTCTCTGCTTGCAGTGGAATCAGTGGAAATGGGGTAGGTGTATGGACTGACAGATGGATTAAGAAATTGCTGAATGGATGGAAGTATTACACAAAATTCAACCAATGCGCCCCACCAGGCACAGAAATTTGACACCAAGCACCCTATCCCCACTCACACACATTCTCACCCATTCACTCTCATGTTTTCAGGAAACCTTTCTCCTCTCTCACACTGTTTACACACTTCCTTCATATTCCTCTAGCTCACACGGCTCACATCTGTTCATTCCATTTCTTCATTCCCCTCCTGCTTCTGAATAATGTATGGAGACCACCCTCTATCCACAGCTGCGTGACACAAAAGAGGCTTTATGGTCCAATCAGAAGCAGCGGATCAGCAAGACGCTCCACAGAAACCGACAATGCATGTGAGCATCACACAGCCCGTATGGCAACTCAACACTGTGAACGCAGATGCTCAGGAAAGCATATGTGCACTCATACACAAATGAAGGAAGGTAGGAATCACAGGATGATGGAATGTAGCTCTGAAAATATGGATTATAGAATAGAATGTAGAATATTGCTGCTCTTTAACTCTGTTAAGCCTGGCATACCTTTAGTAATACATTCAGAGACATTTCCGATGACCCGCTTTCCCTTTGGTTCATTACAAATAGTGAGGCTATTAGGTTAATTACATTTCCTAGAAGTGTGGTTGTATCACAGTAAAGATATTTAGGGCACTGGCAAATAGTTCATTTCTCTATCATCCTAGATCACACATAAAAATACAGTATTGGGAAGTCTTAGGAACATAAGCGCATTGTTTAAAACCATTTATCTTGTTAATATGTCTGTTTATACTCGTAAAAACATTATCAAAATAAATACAAATACACATAAATACAGTGAAAAGTGACAAGAATTTCTTATTTTCACAAAAGCAGCTAACATGTGAGCTAGTCAGAAGAGCAAAGTTTGGTCCAGATTTCTCCTCGATGCCCTCAGCCATCCCATGAATTGCACCAAATTCCATGATTAGTCAAACCAGGAAATAGATGAAAACTACAAACAAAACTGAGCTTCCTCGAGGAGAGGGCTGCAAATGAACACAATGAGATAATTTAATTACTTGTAATATTGTATTAAATTGTAATAATATTATTTACATTTATTCTAACATTAGTGTTTTTCAGAGCAAATAGATGCTTACTGCCCAATTCAACTACTTTTTACATATCATTTTCCCAGGAGCCTTAAACTTTTGTACAATCCTGTATATTTCAGTCAACCAAGTCTGCACATTTCTTTGGAACTGACCGTTCACTAAGCTCCGCCCCCTTGATTACTGCTGCTACATCTTCTGAGCCTGGCATGTCAACCGAGTTTCCGGTGGCACAATTAGATATTTTACCCTGGGAAATTCCTCATAATCTTTGGAGTGGATAAAAAAAATCTTTAATACGCATTAGGCAACAAATATATCCCAGCGAGCTCTAATCAGTCTAATGGAGCTAAAAGGACCAGGTTGGAGGCTAAAGCCTACACATCACAATCTGAAGTCTCAGCTTCATCAAACAGCAATCCATATAGAAGATAAAGAAACAGACATTTTTATGCCGCATTATATGCCTGAATGAACGGCAGGTTACTATAATAATGTTTCAGATCAATCATGATGTAGATTTAGTGTGGCATTCTCCTTCTGTCATGCAGCTTAGCTGCATTTCTCATGAAATGGTAGCTTTGATGTAGCTGAGGTATTTTTCTAGTAACAGTTGGCTTAGCACATTATACTTTTTAATTAGCTTGCTCAACACTTGACCATGTTAAGGAATCATGATCCTGTCTTGTTGTTTAGTTCAATTTACTGCTGGATCCCTCACTGTTGGATGCACTGAGCACACTCAGAATGGAATGCTGATCGCTATGGAAACACTTATTTACCTGTTCTACAACAAGGCCTAAGCATTTCAACACCGAGCACTATTAATTTGTGTATTTATTTGGACATCAATACATTAATTAGAGCACATACATGACTGATGATATCTTGGACACCAAATGTGATTTTCCAGAAAGCAAAAATGCAACATTTGTTTTTTCCGCCCTCTGTTTTCTGCAAACTTTGGCAGGTGACATGAACTCACTGACCAATTGGCATGGCCACAACAAAGATGATGGACTGCTGTGGTAAGATGTAGTACGTAAACATTTTTAATGTTTCATAAGGCACAGTTCACTCTTCTGTCCAGATGCTGGAAAAACACCCTGTTAAAAAACCCTAAAGCATACATAGCAGCTGAGCTCCACCCACTCACATTGAAGGTACAAGCAATGTTTCAGCCCATACTGTTGTTTGAATGAGGCACAATAACGTCCAGTCAATGGTTATTTAAATATAGCTTCTTAAAGACATAGTGACACAAACACCCTGTTTAATTCTAATAATTAAAGATAGTTTGGATTTTTACCCAGTTTTCTCCCCAATTTAGTCATCTCCAATTCCACTAGTTTGGACTCCCCCAATTACACGATACTACCAACGCTAGGAGGGTGAAGTCTAGCACAGGCTTCCTCCGAGGCCTGCAAAGCATCACAGCATCTTTTCGAACTGCCGCTCACACAATGTCATTGGACAGCTGAACATGCTCAGAGGAAAGCTAACAGGCGCCTGCGCTGACTAGTGTTGCGCTGAGTGAAGGGGGGGCGGTATCCTACCCGCCCAGAGAGTGAGGCCAATTGTGCTCTCTTGAACTCGAATGGCTGTGGCATCGCCAGGGATCCAACTGTAAAAATAAATTTTTCAAGTAATAGTGAATTAAGGCTGTTTTTAACATGTAAAACCACAAACACATCACAACTGAATTCAGGGGAAATAAAAGGCACAAACAAAAGTAACACAAGATATGGCCTTTTTTAAGGGTTAATAAACGAAGGAGGTCCATGTACATCTTCCAGAGAGATCCTCGCTCATCCAGCATCAATAAGCTTATTAATTTTGAGATTTTCTGTTATGGCTTGACAACTGCGTGTGCGTGTGTGCGGTATGAAACAGCGGATATGAATTCCTCTGAGAAATAGATAGGAAAGGTCAGTGAAACCATTAATCTCCAGCTGTCTGTCAAAATGTGAAAACAAACACACACTTGCACTGAAAATTTTGAGTGCGCTCCATTATATTAGTGTGGGTTTGTTCATTTTCTTGCCTCTGTATTTCTCTCTCTCTGTGAAGGTACGAGTACTATTTCTTCAGGTCTCCTGGAGCAGATGTCTGGTATAGTGAAGTTTTGAGGTGAACAGCTGTTATTCTATTACAATGGCAACTACATGCACACACACACACACACACACACATGCACACCTGGAAACATAAGACCTGAGAGGTCACCTGATCCGTCTTTGTGAGTGTTGTAGGGCAGAGTCTTCTCTATTATTCAGTGGATTAGAGCACAGCCTCACGCATGCATACACACACACACACACACACACACACACACACACACACACACACACACACACACACTGAGCTTTTTACTGTTGGGCTTAAACCAGCCACTTAAAAGCAAAATGTAGGGCCTGATATATCGAATTGTCGATTTTGATAATAATGAGTCAATAATTAGTGGTTTTGTTTTAAGTTGTAACTAAGACAATTTTACATTTTCTGATTCTTTTCGAACTCTTGTGTTCGAAGCAGAGGTTTCCAAACACAAATGATCTGCATCGTCACATACTGGGTTCAGCTCCCTCCAATCAGAATTAATTGTGCACCTGCTGCTTCTGCAAACAATAATACTGATTACTTCTATCTTATTAATATTATAAAATCAAAGCTTCAACTGACCTGTCCAGGGTGTATCCTGCCTTCCACCCAATGACTGCCGGGATAGGCTCCAGCTCCCCCCATAACCAAGTTGGATAAGTGGCTTAGAAGAGGTGTGTGTGTGTGTGTGTGATTTTTGTCAATATCATTTGGGGTAGTGTTTGAGAGAGATGATCGTAGCGAGATCTGGTGTCTGATCAAATATAAACTTTTTTAGAAAAAATTAACTTTTCTCTTTGAGGCAGTCGTAAGTAATAAATCACAATATCATATCACATCAGATGGTTCATGTCTTTAAAAATCTTCTATCTCAGGGACCGTGATAATATCGTATCGAGTGGCTTCTAGCAGCTCCCACCCCTTGTAAAATGTAAACACACTGGGTGAGTTAATATTGCTTACTTTCTCTCTTTCTCTCTTTGTCTGACAGATGGCCCATATCAATATTTCCCTCTATCTGTATCTCTTATCTTCCTCATCTCTTACCCTCACGCCACACATCTCTAGCTCTCTCTCTCTGTTTCTTGCCCCCTCTTTCTCTCCGAAGGGAGACTTCAAAGCCCCTCTGAAGTCAGACCAGAAGGACAGGGACAGAGAGAGAGAGAGAGAGAGAGAGAGAGAGAGAGAGAGAGAGAGAGAGAGAGAGAGAGAGAGAGAGAAAGAGAAAGAGAGAGAAAGGGATAGAGCCCCATGAAATTTACTATGACCCTGCTTAGCATCCCACACACACACATGCATATGTACACACACCCACCCAGCCACACGCACACACTCACACACGCGCACACACAGTCAAGGTCTTTGACATGCGTTGCATGTCCTCTGCTGTCCCTGAAGACACATGAACGAGCAGCACAGCTTCAAACAAGCTTCTCTTCTCCTCCGTTTCATCATTTCATCCTGCAGCCATTCCCCTCTGTTCCCTTCAATAATGCCCTTTCATCTGCTCTCTCCATTCTATAACAGACAAGATCAATGGAGCACAGATCCAACAGCCTCCAACCATCCACAGCGCAGGCTTGATGAGTTGAGCACAGAACACCCCGAAAATGGCTTGAAACAAAGTCAGGCACTTGTGGTTAAAAGCATGCATGTTTATATACTGTTCATCCCATCAAAACAGTTTTCTCACCAAAACCATTTCAATCAAAAACAAAACAATGAAGAGAATATTATAATCATTCCACAAATGATGGCCTAGTGGTAGGAGAGGTAAGCCACCAACTTCAACAACAAACCTCCCTTGCAGAATCAATATGTTGTAACACAGAGTCTGGGATTGTCAATTTAATGGATGTATGTCGCTTAAATCAAGGAAAAATTTATAGAAGCTTGTGGCATTTTCAATAATATTTCTGACCAGCAACAGAAATCTGTGAGACGCAAACAAGAATCCATATATGGGATAAGGCATCTGACTGGTCACGACTCATCATGTCGTCAGTCTATAAACACTGGGTTTGGCAAAGCTTGTGAAATCTCAAATTCCAACATTGATCTGAAATTGATTTAATGTTTGCGTAGGCCTTCGATGTGGGAAGTGAGACATAGAGAGAGGGCTTACAATAGTCAACATCTGAGAGAAAATATCAGATGTAAAAGTGTGTGAACTCGCTATGATCATTTAGGTTTGATGGGGAAAGAAACACAAAATTTCGTCTTTATCCTAACTGAATGCAGGGTTTTAAGATCCTTAGAAGACCAAACATTTATAATCAATGGCAGACACTGTTCTTCAGTATAAGCAGGGAGCGCATTTATATGCACTTAATAATCCGAGGACTGCAGAAAATCTGATTTGTCTGATTTATCTGATCAATGCATTTACACGCACTTGAGTAATCAGATAATGTGAAAGTCCAGGTCTACATGAGTCAGGCAATAATCAGATTTCTGCTTTGTAACTGGCCAATAAGCTCACAGAAGAAGACATGACATAAAGCTAATGTAAAACTCAAGCTTCACGCCTCGGCATTAAAAAAAAAAAAAAACACTGCGCCACTTTACCTGAAAGGACTATAAACATACATCGTCTAGAAGATGAACGATATTTAAATCCTTCGTTTTCATAAGCACTGATTGTTTCAGCGTTGCTCCAAAAGTGTTTTGCTGCCGTCTTGCAGCAACACTGCTCACTTATTTCTGATACCGCAGTCTGTTTCGCACATGCGAGAAATAGACATCTGAGAAATCTGAAAGAAATCAGAGTAAGTTTGCATGTGCTGAGAAATCTGATCACTGAGCTAAAATACAGCTATTTTTATCAGATTTCTTATTATGACCAATTAAATAATCATATAATTGCAGAAATCCAATTATGATTGGATTATTGAGTGCATGTAAACACACTCATTAAGCAGTGACACTTACTGAAGTAAAAATACCAGTCCTTTATTTTCATTTCTATTTCTTCTGAATTATCACAAATAAATGTACTGAGCGATTTGAGATATTAAATTAAGGCCTGTGTGACTGTAAAGATGAAAAATAGTTAAAAAAAACAGGAAAACTTTTGTGTTTATTGAAAGAAAGGTCCAGTTCATCACATAGAGCTTTCACAGCAACATAACAAGATGGAAAAAGAGCAGATATAAATGCAAAGGGAGCTTGATTACGAGTACCGGCCCAATGCAAGTGCTCTGTGACATTCTTGGTTTGGATGTACAGTCCCAGAAAAGACCTGTGATTGGTAAAGTACTTTTACATAAAGTGGAGGTTCTTTAAACGTTTCAAAAGCATATTTGCACTAAAGAACCACCTCACTATAAGAACCACCTCACATTACACATTAAACATACTGTAAAGCTTAACAGACCATAGCGGAGACAGTCATTCATTCTTTGTAGGAATGATCTAAATTTTAATTATATGGTTCTAGAATAAAACTGCAGTAAAAATAAAATTTCTCTGACAAAGAAAGTATGTGAACGTGGTTGGTCAGTCCAACAAATAACCCCATCCAAAAGAGCTCCAGCCAGAACCAATACCGAGCCAACATTTTATTCGTTAAAACCTACCTGGTATCAGATTGATGCCATTTCTACAAATTACATAACTAATATCAGACATTCCTGTTTGGTAAAGAGCAGCACGAACATAATAAGATATGGAGAGAGATTTTCTTTCCTCTTTGAGCTCAAATCCACAGACAGATTGAGAGTGTCAGTACTTGAAAGAAATTGAGAGATCAGAGGGGCTGGGTGAATTCACTGTGCTCATTTTCATATGACGAAGTTAAGACTTTTCCTGGTAAAATAATTACTAAGTTTAGCAGAAAGCCTGACTTTACTCCAACCTCATCCTCATCTTATGAACAACATACAAAACTGTGTTGTAGGAGATACACAAAGTCCATATACACTGATCTGCCTCTTTAGTAAGTATACCTCCTTGTATCTACACTCACTGTCCATTTTATCAGCTCCACTTACAATATAGGAGCACATTGTAGTTCTACAATTACAGACTGTAGCCCATCTGTTTCTGTTAGTGTGTGTTGCACTGGTAGAAGTGGATCAGACACAGTCTTATGTGGGTTCTGACCACTGAAGAACAGGGTAAAAGGTGCTAACAAAATATCAGAGAAACAGATGGACTACAGTCTGTAACTGTAGAACTACAAAGTGCACCTATAAAGTAAGCAGAGCTGATAAAATGGACAGTGTTTGGAGATACAAAGAGGTGTACTTAGTGAAGTGGTCATTCAGCGTATATGGGATTAACACCATCCTGTTAATGCTCTTGGTGAACAGCAGTGATGTTTAAGAGAACAGAAGGCAAGTTACACTGAAATCTTGACAAGCTTCCGACACACTGAGACACACACAGCTCTAACGGAAAGACACTGTAAATTGACAATTTCGATCAGTACAATGGTGACTTAGAGCAAAAAAGGACACTCTTTATAACAAGGCTGTGTGTGTTTGCATGTGTGTGAGTGTGTGTGTTTGCTGCTCTCAGTTCAGAGTAGGTTGAGCAGTGAAGATGACTCAGGGTGCAATTACACAATCAGTACTTGGCACCAGTTCACGACACACAAGGGTAAAGCGAGCAGAACTCTCTCTCTCTCTCTTCCGCTCTCTCAGTCTTTAAAACACCTCTTCAAGTGTTTCATTCTCTCCTGAGGGCACAGCAGTCTTCCTAACGTCCTTCCTTCACTTTGGCTCCTAAAGGACCTATATCGGCTGTCTTACACATATTACTGTGCACACCTACAATAATACACAAACACACATTCTTATTCATGAGGGCCAAATGTTCACGCCTGTTCTTCTAAATATGCGGAACGAATGCAGAGCAACACAAACATCCCACATTATTCACACATATACAAGCACATGCAAAAGTTTGAGCACCTCTGATTAAATGACATGTTCTGTTGGGTTTCTAAGTGAAAATAAATTAACACACCCTCTACAGGGAACAAACCTCAATATGACAATTTTCTGCAAATTTTATTTTATGAGTTTAACATAGTGGTATGAAATAAAATGTAGAATGTAGGAGATACTGTACCTTCTGCACAGTCCACATTTCATGTTTTTCCATATGTGGTAAATTCATCAAAAAAGCAGTAAATGTGTATTAAAATGTGCAGAAGTGTGTTGTTAGTAGAGGATGCGTTCTCGTTTTTGTAACTTGACTAAATCGTTTGCATACAATTGCCATACTCAGGCTTTAACGATACATATATTTTCAGTTTCTATAGGATTTTCAATTCTGGGATCAGTATTTGTTTTACGTTTCTGTATTTTATGTGGTTAAAATGTCTCGATTCTACAAGGCACAAGTTCTATACTACACAGACTGACTTTGCTTATAAAAATAAATGTTCTCAACAGAACTCTTTAAAGCTCGTCACAACCTTCTCTAACCAAATAAACCCCCCAAAATCACAACTGAATTATAACTGAAGTCAGAATAAAAGCCCAGTCATTTGAATGTGGGTGCCTACAGAAAATGTGTGGTTACACACTCCCTTTTGTGTTCTCCTGTTTTAGGATTTCCCAGTGAAACGCAGGTATTATTATTGACTGTTATATTATATTATTATATTATTGACTGCTGATTTTCTAACAGAGCTTTTTTAGGTTGTGAAAAAAATATTTCAGGCAGTGGGTGCCTTCAAAACAAAATAATAATAATAATAATAATAATAGATCAAATCTAATTACACATTAGGTATATCAAGTATATAAACACATGCACAAGCACGCACCCATACTTGCAAGTGCACATACATACCCAAGCACGTACACACACACACCTAAACATACACAGGCACACGCAGGCACACACACACACACACACACACATATATATATATATATATATATATATATATATATATATACATATATATATATATATATTCTTACACACACATCCATTGAAAAAAAGCAATCATACACACACACACACACACATTCTAAGATAAACCATGATAAGACTGCAGCGCAGCTGTGGACTGCACACATCAAAGACAAACAGCTAATCCAAATCCACCTCCCTACCAGCCCTGCATTACAACCAAGACAGCGAGAGGGATTAACACTGGTGTGTGAGTTTGTGTGCACCACACGTTTGGACTACATGTTAAATACGGATGTGCGCTGATAAGAGCGCAGAGGCGTGTTAATTTGGCCACCAGCACACTCTGACAAAAATAGAGCTCATTTGGTTGAGCGTGTGTGAGTTTCATAGATCCAGCGCAGCAGCAGCAGTGATGAACTCTGACAAACTCTTACAACAGCACAGCTCTCAGTATCGCACCACGCAGCTGAGGAACCAGTCTGAACCTTCTCTCTCTCTCTCTCACACACATTCTCCCTTCGACATCTCTCTCTCTTCTCTCTATACCTCTACCTTCTATCTCTCTCTGCACATCTTTCTTTTCTCTCTTCCTTTTTCTCACCCCTCTCTCCCACTTCTCTGTCTCTCATCTCTCTCTTTTCTCCCACTCTCAATTCATCTTTCTTTTCCTTTCTCCCTTATGCTGTCCACTCATCTCTCATTCTTGTTCTATCTCTTGTCTTTCCCTTTATCTCTTTTTTGCTATCCATCTTTCTCTCTGATTCTCTTTTTCTCTCACCCCACTTCTTCTCTTTCCCCATTGATTTTCTTTCTGTCTATGTCATTTTCTTCGTCCGAGTAAATGTCACTTCTTACTGCTCTAGTTTTGACTAAAACCTTCTGCAAACTTGCAAGGTCTCTTTCTATCAGCACTAGCAGAGAGAGAGAGAGAGAGAGAGAGAGAGAGAGAGAGAGAGAAAGAGGGAGAGTCCCCTGCCATGTGTGAACATTTCCGCTTAGTATTTAAACACACATTCCGCTGTGCAGTTTGAGAAGACACATATGCTGGAACACCAGGGTTTGCCTGCTGGTCGTTCTTTATCGTCTATTCATTTGTATGTTAGCAGAACACACACACACATGCACTGAACATCCCCTAGTGGTGATGTGTGTCCTTCAGGGTAATGAGGGATAAGAGAACTAGGGCAGTGGGAGGAGGAGAGGAGGACATATTTGATGAAATGGAGGCACAGAAAACAGAGAAAAACAGAGAAAAGAGGCAAAGAAAGAGAAAAGAGAGTTGAGAGTAAAATACATTGTATACACTTCATGTTTGTAGCCCCTACACTTCTAGGACGGTTTTAAACTAGATGTTGGAACATTGCTGTGAGGATCTGATTGCTGGTACTACTGCTGTATTATTAGAAATTCAATTTGTAGTCTGTATTTTACAAACTGCACTGCATTAAATCCAATTGACCAGGCCCTAATTATGCTTATTTTGCTATGAAACATGCAGTTAGTCAGTGTCAGTGTCCTATAAGTATGCTCACAGTTCTGGATCACAAGCACCAAATGTATAGGATGGAGCTCCATCACCCCAGAGGATGCAGTTCCAATGCTGGGGAGCTTTAAACCCCTCCAGCTGATGCTTGCCATTGGACATGGTGACCTAAGGCTCAGAACATCCCACTGTACTGGCAATGCTTGTATATGAAAATTACACAGGTACCCAACGGCAGCGGCAGCACTGGGTGAACCTTAAAATAGAAGGGATGTCTGGATATTTTTGGGTCTATAGTATAGACTCAGCCTCAGATGCTCCATCCACAAGGGAACACAGACTGTTTGATACTTGCTGTACGCTAAGATGTGTGCACAGCACAGAATTTAGTCTGTTTCTCGAGTTTGCTGATGGATACCAGATTGTTTCCCTAGTTGTTTTTGTTGTTGCGACACTCTGACCATCGTCAAAAACAAAAGCATGTGGTTGACCATTTGAACAATCTCTAGAAACAACTGTATGTTGTTGTGAACATACACAACAAGTGCATGTCAATCAAATGGCACCTGTCTGTCACCATATCCAGACTGCTGGCCCTGCTGAGCATCAAAACCCACCACACTTTCTGAAAAAGAGAGGAAAGGTAGGGCACAGAATGTGAGGATGACAGATAAAACCACCACTGATGAAGCATCAGACAACCTGTGGAAAGCAGCAACAGCTTTGTGACAGTCTCTACTGTGAAAAGCAATTGCTGCCGTTCAAATGACACATGAACACATGCTTGACAGCCCTCACATTAGGGGTGGGTGATATGGAAAAAAATTAATATCACAATACTTCAAGCCATTTTTGGGATACTTGATGTGCATCATGATATTTAGTTCTTTCTGAGATATTTTAAGTTGGAATAGAACCTTTAATGCCACCTATAATAATAATAATAATAATAATAATAATAATAATAATAAAAAATTATTATTATTATGATGATATTATTATAAACTTAGAATTACAATGATTTTTAGCCACACTGCACTAAATCCAATTAAACAGGCCTAATTATGCTTACTTTGCTATGAATCAAGCAGTTAGTAGCGTCAGTCACCTATAAGTATTCTCAGAAAGCACACTGTAATATAATTTACCATTATAAAATAGATTGATCCAGTCATACTTCCCACCCCTATCTCATATACATACATTTGTCTTGATGACTATCATCTGCACATAGCAAATTAAGGTCCAAAATGAAGTAAAGCCGTGGTTCTTTTCTGTCCTCACTCGTATGTCTAAGATTAATTCAGTGAAGGAGACATTTCATGGGAGATAACTGTAAAAATCAGCTCAACGTTAATTGGTACAAACATGAATGAAAACAAACCAGCTTTACATTACACATGCTGCTCATCTAAAGTATGGAAATGCCCCTCTAGATGTATAATGCAAGCCTTCACAAGTCACAGTTCTGGTATAGACACAACACATAGGTTATCCAATGAATAATGATGACAGAAATATTCCCATCGTGCAAGTGTAGTTAACATGGAAAGAACAGGTATATACGTATTGTGTCAGTACCAAGATAATATTAAAGTAACGTCCTATTTTTAGCTGTATTAACATCTGAAAAGGCAGATTATTCATTTAATCCAACAGTCAAGCATCAGTTGATATACACAAACAAAAGCCACATGTGGCTTCTCAATCAACAGCAGGCACAACAGTCTATGTTTACATGAGGCTTTGTTGCTTATTGAGGTGTAGAAACCACTAACAGCCTAACACTGGAAACAGGTAGAGAGCTAGAGAGAGTTAACATAAAGCCATTCTCAAGCATTTCAATTAAATAACGACTCAAGTAGAAGTAAAGGTAGTTACCAAGACCAGATTAAAAAACTCCCCAAAAACTGAGCTCCCTATAGACCTACAGTGAAATCCCTCAGTATGTCGCTGTTGTTGGATTAAACAATGGAACCAGACATTTTCTGAGTAATTCTGGGTCGTTATTTTTGGTCCATTCACCATGAAATTTACACAAAATTTAAAGGACAACTGGCATTTTTAGATGGTCAAAAACTGAAAAGCGACAAAATG
This sequence comes from Pygocentrus nattereri, assembly GCF_015220715.1. Lineage (NCBI taxonomy): Eukaryota > Metazoa > Chordata > Actinopteri > Characiformes > Serrasalmidae > Pygocentrus > Pygocentrus nattereri. The sequence continues at coordinate 10,278,958 of NC_051233.1, read as the reverse complement.
GAGATACGAGGTTTTGTTCCGAGAGCAGTGACATATAGTACCTATCAACATCGGAACGACAGTATGTTAGGTGCTGTTCTCTTTTTTGGGATCCTATTGGTACCGACGTTAAATGTTAAAGCTCAAAAGTCAAAGACAAGTCAGCAAAGCTGTCCACCAACCAACGGACCAGATAAAGCAGATTCCTCACAGATGCGCTCGAGTAAAAGTGCTAGTTATCATCTGTGGATGCTCAAAAACCCGTCTAGGTTTTACTTGAGTAGACAGAACTGAAGAAATGAAACCACCTACCTGTGCTGAAACGTCCATCTGTGATCAAACAAAACAAGCTCACCAAAACATCACACTGGATTTGGCCAACTACAACCGGGATCGAGGTCTTCCAGGCAGGAATAAAACTGAGACACTTCTTTAAGTGGGTGCAGACGTGCCTCAGATAACTGACTGATTTCCAGGAGGCTGACGTCTTCAGTGACCCGATACTAAAGTGGGTGTGCTGGGGGCGCAAGCACTGCCAGCCCTCGTGAACACACACGGCAGCATGTTTATCAGATTGAACTGACCTTGTTCTCCAACCCAACTATGGTTTACAACCCATTCTATTCAGAACAACTCAAACTGGAACCCAAGGCGATAAAAGGCAACAAACGTGGTTCGAAATGGTCCAGATGGGCAGGAAAATTCTCAATCTGGCAACTCTGCTCTGTTCAAGTGGGGGTGAAGCCAGGGCCAACAACAACAGCAGAGGATTAAGAGATTGGGGGGGGCGGGGCGGGGGGGATTCCAAGAGCCTACACAAATGACAGAACGACGATGATGGTGGTTACGTCAAAGATTCAGACACCAGCCACCCAGTTAAAGATGGACGTGATATATTAACCACTAACTACATTAATTATATCCCCATCTGTGTCATCAATCCGTGAGCAGTGTACGCTATTACGCTTTTACCGTGCAGAAAGAAACTGGTGTAACGAACAAAAAACGGAATAAACAATACACAGGATGTATTATAATGGCCTGGATTAGCATTTTACATTTAAACACTCGTTTGCGGATGATATCCTCCCTCTAAAAGCTCTTACAGCGAGAGGAAAACGGAGCCAAGGCTGCCTTTGACGTTTGAATTTTTCAGGTCCACCTTAAATGGTGCAGCAGTTACATTCTGGAGCAGAACGTAAACGCGGCACCATTTAAGGTGGACCGGAAATTCGAATAAGTAGCCAACTTTAACTAACTAGCTTCCTAAAAGAAGTTGGTGATGTCTAAATAACTTCACCAAAAAAAATGGACGAAAAACAGTTTTCTCTCTATTCGGATAGTGTTCGGGTGCTAATTTTAAGCCCGTTTCGAAAAGAGCGACAGAAGCGGTGGAAAGGGAGAAAAGATGAGGAGACGCCTCAGGATAACAGACCCAAAACAACACGACGCGAGTTCCCCGACGAGGCCGAAGTTGGCTTCCTATTCACCAGCTTCTTGTTCGAATTGTCCCGTTCCACCTTAAGTGGTGCAGCAGTTCCAGACTAAAGGACGTAACTGCTGCACCATTTAAGGTAGAACGGGAAAATCCGAGCCTGGCGCATAAGAAGCTGACTTCAGCTTCGTAGTTCAGTGTAGGTGCTTACCAGGCGGGCAGTGTGGAATGGCGTTAAAACCCCTCAAAGCCCACCAAAGCGGGGATTAAACGCGGCCTCCGGTCGACAGAAAGCCCCTGCCCTGATTCCCGGTGGACAATAACCGAAGTCGTGGCTTTTATAACGCAGTGAGGAGGCGCTAGCCGCGGCGCTACCGAGTCTCGCAGCTCCGCCGCTCCGGTTTAACGGATTTTGGTCTGGTTTTATCTCCTTACCTGCTCGCGGTCGAGGCGCGTGTTCCCGTTTCGTGGTTCGTTCGCGCTGTCGCGGGGCTCCGGCCGGACCGTCCGCTCGCTCGCGCTGCTGCGGCTGTTGCTGCTCGTGCTGAAGTGCTGGACAGCGGCAGCAGCAGCAGCTCCCCTTCATAACGGCTTAAACGGGAGGGGAGGGTGCTGCCCCCTAGAGCCACGGAGGAGAACCGCAGCTTTTAAAAGGTGCGAAGCGTGAGCATCGGCTGGGTCCAGAACCCATACTACACACTTAAAAAAGAGGGTTCTTTAATGAAGGGAAAAGTTCTATTCAGAACCATGAGCTCTATACAGAAACATTTCATGCTTAAACGGTTCTTTGCATGGTGACAATGGTTCTTCAGCTTGACAGTGAATGTGTTGTATATGGTTTTGGAAAGGTTCTATACAGCACCAAAAAGGGTTCTTCTATTGTTACGATGTCAAGCTTGTAACAATAGAAAACCGTTATTGATGCTATATAGAACACTTTTCAAATGACCAAGTTTGATATTGCAACAATGGAACCGTTTCTGGTGCTACATAGAACCATTTTAAAACAATGTACTATACAGAACCATATACAGTGCATTCTCCATCAATCTGAAGAAGCACTTCAGCATGCACGGAGCATTGAAGCATGCAAATGGATCTCTGAGGGTTTATGGTTCTATATAGAACCAGCCTTTACTAAAGAACCCTTGAAGAACCAACACTGGTAAGAGTGTAGAACCATTTTCAAAAAGGTTCTGAATAGAGCCATCTACAGCACATTATCCATCTATATGGGTAACCTTTTCACCATGCAAAGAACCATTTAAGCATGCAAATGGTTCTTTGAGTGTTTGTGGTTCTACACAGAACCATTGTCTACTACAGAGCCCTTGACGAATCATAATTTTTAAGAGGAGTGTAGAGGCATTTTCAAAAATAAATATACAGCATATTCTCCATCAATATGAAGAACCATTTCAGCATGCAAAGAACCATTTAAGCAAGCAAACTATATATATATAGAACTCATGGTTCTAAATAAAACCACTAAATAGAACCACTTACTGAAGAACTATTGAAGAACCAGCTTTTTAAGTGTAAACCATACTAAACAGGATGCAGAAGTAGCACACAGTCATTAGTGATTCATTTATTAGTATAACGTGTGTACACTTTAAATGATGAAGGGGTTCTTTAGTAAAGAAAATGGTTCTACACAGAACCATGAACTACACAGGCATTAAAAAGTGCAGAATTGTAACTTTTTTTCACTTTAAAAATCAACAAGCCATGTAATTTGACACAAACGCGCACACACACACACACACACACACACACACACACACACACACACACACACACACACACACACACATTATCTAAGCCGCTTATCCTTCTGGGTTGCGGAGGGTGCTGGAGCCTATCCCATCAGTCCCTGGGCAAAAGGCTCAACAGAAATAAAAAGCCCTAAATTGTTTCCCTTCCCCCTTTTACTGCGGTTCACCGGCGCCATCTGCTGGGAGAAAGAACTAAGTTTTGGCAAAGAAAAGGAAATTTAGTTAAAGGTCGTCACTGATATTTCAAAATTTCTGCATATTTCACTCAACGAAATGTAAAAAACCTCATTCAGAGTGGTTTCATGTGGTTCATTGCCGAGACTCTGAGACACTTTACAGTGGTGGTGACAGAGACCAGGATTTATGCTGTCTACAACACTAATATAGTCATTTTATTCGCGTTTGAGTTTTTATATGTAACGTTGATAACGATAAAACAGTGAATAAAAATCTTTTCTCTTCGGGAACTATTTTGCCTTTCAACCAACAATTTTCGGTAACAGACTCAGACGTTTGGCCCCTCCTGTATAAGTCTCAAGATGAAAGAATACTCATAAGTAGTTCAACTAAAGCAAAAAGTTTTTATTTCAAGGAGTGATACGAAGGCACAGAACTTTTAATCTCTCTTAAATGACTTTCTGAGTAAAGATCAGAAAAGTATCGCTCTTGCAGAACAGCAAAATGAGAAGAAGGCATAAGATAGCAGGTGAGGCACCTCAGGCCATGACAGGCTGCTGTGTGTTCAGTACCCTAGACGTTAGCTGGAAGGAAAGCTGAAGTAATCTGAAGCTAAATATTAATAACAAGCAGCGGCTTTGGTATTGGCGCTGAGCTGAAAAATCCCATTTACACAATGAACCCCTTATCCCAAACGGCAAATTAGCCAAGATATGTTTTGTGAAGTTTGCTTCTTTACTATTGCGCTAGAGCTACAACGCTAATGTAGCTAAGAAGTAATATTAGCCTAGCCCCCATTGACTAAAATGTAAACTTGATGCCTCAATCATCACACACTTTTCTCAAACTGTTAAGATATTAAGTCATCTTAAACAGAATTTCTTGTCTGGTGTCTGACACTATATGACATACTGCAGTATGTGGCAGAGTTAAAACAGTAGTAGCATAGATAATAGTACACGGTATGTCTAAAAGGTTGTAGACATCTGCTCATTCAACTTTTCCAAAACCAAGAGTATTATAAGCAAGCCAGTAACAGCTTCTACTCTCCTAGGAAAGTTTTACACTAGATGTTGGAGCATTTGCTGTGAGGATTTGCTTGCATTTATTCACAGGAGGTCATCCCGAAAGTATTGGATGGACAGCGTTCAGAGAACACAGTTCCTCTACTGCAGTCAAATGCTGGGGGACTTTATCCCAATCAGGCAGATGTCTGGCATTCAGCATGGTGACCATTCTATTAGCAACGCTTTTCTATGGAGATTATATAAGCCATGTGTGTGCTATTGAAAACCTGCACTATCAATAGGAGCACTTAGAATGAAGGGATCCTCTTGGACCTACAGTGTAGTTTTAGCTTTAGATGCTCTGTCCACAAAGGTACACAGACTGTCTGATATTTACTGTATGCTAAGATGTGCACAAAAAATCTGAATGTTAGTTCGTTTGCTGACACACACCACATTGATCTGTGACTGGCCAAACTGCACGTCAATCAAGAAGCGCTTTTCTGGTACAGCAGGCGGTACCTGGCCACGTTGAGTGACAACAGCACATAATGTGTAATACACAATCAGAAACTACATAATAAACAGAGTGTGTTATTATTTAGTTCAGACTGCACAGCGCCATATTTGTTTTATAGCTATTAACTCAATTATCCAGTGCAAAAATAAAGCAAACTATGCACACCAAATAAATCTTGGCTGATTAAGCACATTTCGGCAAAGGCAGGGAAAGTGTAAATCTGATTTTCACCCAAATCATGACTTTACATAATTGCCAAATTATGCTGCTTTCGAGTCCCTAAAGCTATCATAACAGGTCATTGTAAGGTGTTATGTACAGCAAGTAATACAATGCTTTTGGGAAATTAGGCCCTATCAGATTAACTTTGTGCTGAATTTACTTCCAAAAAATGTGCATATAAAAAGATTTTCTATGTAAAACATGTTTGAAGAAGCTTTGTTGCAAGGCATGTTGTAGCTAGGTCGCATATGTTTTGTAGTTTAGAATTTGTGACAGTTTAAAACTGCATTAGTTGTTAAAACGATGCACAGCCACCATGGGGGTTGTATTCATATCCAAACATGAAGTAGTGGCTTGTACATAAGCATTGGAGGTAATGTACATTAGCATTAGTGTGTGACTATCGTGTATTGATAATAGGGATGATTACGCGATGAAGTTGTGAGGGAGAGAGTTATTTCTTTGCCGTTTCTTTCCGTCATTAGAGAGGATGCTGCTGGCTGTAACTGTGGGAGGGATGACTCTGAGTGACCGCTTGAGTGGCCTGCTCAGGAACCAGGCTGGGGTCTGTCAGGATGGACGTGGAGGTACTGAGCAGACGGAGTGAACTCAGAACAGCTAAGATAAAAAGAGAGAGAAAATAAAAATAAATAAATTAGTTAAAAATGTATTCAAAAAAACGCTATTTTACTTTTAAGTGTCACTATCAAAACACTAATAGTTTTAGTCCATAGGCGGAGCCTTATTATAGCTTATTTTAGCCACATCCATGCATTTCAGAGCAGGAAGTGAGATTGCATCCCTGTCCCTCATGGACAAACAGTTAGCAGTTAAATTCCACCGTTTTGAAGTGAAAATGTTTCAAAGTCTGAAAATCAGTGTGTAACAAAGAATTGTCAAAATATACTTTCTGCAATCAAGTAAAACTTTTTTTGTGTTTTAATTAAAAATAATATGATTTTATGTGTGTAGAACTGTTCAAAGCTGTGTTTGCTAGTGAAGTGTGGATAATGTTTATGAGCCATACTCAAAATTAACTAAAATTGTCACCACCAAATTCGGTACAATGATCCACTTAGAATGCTCATATCTTTAAAAAAGTGGTGATCAAATCACAATACAGTTCATTTGACAAAAATACTGTGAATAGATAATATTATTTATCATTTATCAGTATGTCATTTATCAATTAACCCTTGTGTGATGTTCATGTGTTTGTTACTCAGTGGGTCTAGTGGACCCATTGGATTACTGTTTTTCTTAAATCACTCTTTTTTTTTTTTTTTGTAGATCTGTAGCTTCCTGCAAACTGACCAAATGTTCCCAACCTTTTGGACTGCACTGAAAACATAAACATATCTAGCTAGGTACATTGGTTGCATCTGGCATGCATTTTGCCAGAGCAATCTGTAGCTTGGCCTAAACATTTAGGTAAATTTAGTTGCTTCATATTTGTAAATAATTAGCACAACAACAATTTTATCATTTGTCAATTGTCAAATTACTGGTATAGTTAAATGTCTTTGTAATATAATGAAGTTTTGCGAGAAAAAAAGGCTGTCAGCAGGCCCTTAGCTGAACCAGCACAGCCCACTGGGGGGATGCAGCCCAAAGGTTAAAAACTGATGACAGCTGTGGGAGCCGGCAGGACAGCGGTGGGAGAACCACGAGTGAGTGGAGGACGAAGTGCAAAGCCCGAGCTCCGCCAAGGGACGTGAGTGACAGCGGCAGTAGGAAGACAAGAGGCACGAAGGCAGGGAGCGTGTCCCGAACTCTGCCACCACGGTTATGGCTGCAGTCATAATGACTATCTACAACAAAACTGGTTTTATGTTTTTGAAAACAAACATATTGTACTCACTGGGTCTGAGGGCGGGCAGGGAGCAGTGCTGGTCCAGCCAGCTGAGGGTTGTACGGCACAGATCCTCCACACTGGCCGTGGACACCATACTGTTATAGGACTCAAACAGAGGCTCCATAATCACACTGAACTAGCAATGGCAGGTCAGGAACATACTCAGAAACTGAAGCACATACAGAAATATACATAAATACAGCCTAGAATATAGCCAGATATATTCAACTATACACACTATTATCTACAATCTATGCAATATGTATATGTACACGTACATGCATCTGAAATAATAGTTCTATATCAAATCCTAGACATAATCCTAATCTTAACTGCAGTAACCAAAAAGAAGCGGTTGTGCCCATTAAAAGTGCTTTAAAAATTAAAAAAAAAAAACTAGCAAAATCACAACCAATGTAGGCTAGCCCAACAAATTTCTGAAAACCAAGGATACAATCCAGAACTTCCAGTTCTGCAGTGTCTGAGCCCTGACGTATTCTCTGAACTTCTCCCTCATGTGATCAAAGCGCTGACGTGTGATGGGAACGCCTGTAGCGGGGAGCTGTTGCTGACACACACTGTATTCAAGAGAACATTGGATCAGAATGTGAGAATAGATTAGACTGTAGAAATATATGTAAACACACATGGACAAACATGCATGTTAACGCTATCCCAAATTACTCTACGTAGGTTTTGGGGATCTAAAGGTGTGGAAAAGAGTATTTCATGGGAACTTGCTTGAACTTGCTGTGAGTGAATTGTCATTATATCTTCATTAGTATAATGTTGATTTTGCATCCTAAACACCACCCTACACCTTCTTTTTGGGCCTGTGTGTGTCATGCTAATACACAAAGGCATGTGACATGGTCTGAAAAACTCCCAAAAATTTGACCCCACTCAAGATCACTCTTTTAATTAGATCACGCTTTAAAATTATTATTGCAGGGTTTACAGGGTGTCTCGCAGCAGTGCGCATGAGCTCCACCAACCTGAAATGTCAAACTGGGTTCCTGGGTAAAACAAAGGTACAGTCACTGACTGTAGCCCATCCCTTTGTCAGTTATCTTCTACCTGATTAGTTACACACATCAGTAGAGGGTGAGAATGAACCACCACTCAAAAATATCCACACAAAAGCAGCTCGGTGGTAAGAAACTGACCATCAGTGAAGAGCTAAAGGCTAACAGAAGCTGTGCATCAAGAGCTGGTTACAATCTCTCACAGGAGGCTGGACACATGCTGCTTGTGGCTGCTAAATGTTCTGTACATTACTGCTATGTCAGCTGCACATTATGTTTTAGGGACCAAAACAGGGAAAATATTCTTAACTAATGTTACTGTAACTTTAAAAATGTAATTTTGGACAGTTTCAATGTTCACACAATTTAAAGGGAAGCTGGACTTTTCAAATGGTGTGAAAATAAATAAACAGCATACATAGATGTGTATTTTGATAACCACCACCTACTGGCGTCCATCAATTATTAGCAATGTTAGCATGTTAGGAGGAGAGGGGTTTTCGCACTTAATGGCAGAGTTGAGCACCAGGATCTCATCTCGGAGTCTCTGCGCCTCCTCATGGAGCTGCGATCTCTCCTGCTGCATCTTACTTATGTACTCCGCTGTCTTCTGCAGAGTTGTAGCCTTACTAATCTGGGTAAGAGGGAGAGAGAGGGAGATCACAAAACTGACTTAGCAGGGATTAAAGGGGAATTCAACATTGCTGACCACATAAGCTTATGGTCATGCCTGGCTGTTTGAGTGTGTCTCATTCAATTCTATGGAGAGTATACAAGCTGCATGTGTAAAAGAAATGCCTGTGCAAAGAACACCTTAAAGTAACTGAATTCACTAATTAGAAGCAGCGTCTGGATACTTTTTGGACATATAATGTACACAGTTGTAGTACCTTAATACTGGGCTGAGAGCTGAGTGTTGTCACCAGGCTGTGTAAGGTGTCAAATCCCAGTTTGATATTAAACCTCCTCTTCTGCTCAGCAGATATGTGCGTGATTCGTCGTGTATCTGTCTGTAATAAAGGACAATATGAAGATCATTCTCACCAAATGGAGTGCAGATATGTGTGTTATGCTTATTAGTTAATGCATTTTCCTAGTTTGACCATTTGGGCCGAGTTACAGCCTAAAGCCCAACTGCTCACACGCCATTTCTGTGATTGTAGCCCTCTTGTTCAAGTACTGCTTTTAAAAGTTCCATTGATAAAAGTTAATTCCACACAGCACACATTTCCAGCTTGTGTCAGTCCATTTCAGATGAGCTTTAGCCATGAGAAGTCGGCGTATCTGGATACTGTTGATATATAGCTTGCACTTTGCAAAGTCTTAATCAGCATTTGTAGATGCAGCAACGAGCCTATCTGGCTACATTAACAACACATGCATGCCAGTTTTTAATGCAGTGCTGTCTGAATGATCGAAGGTCACAGGCATTCAATGTTGGTTTTCGCCCTTGTCTTTTAATGCACACAGATGGTAAAATCCCTAAGTTCTATGAAATCAGCCATTGAGAAATGTTCTTAAATGGTTGTATAACTTACTAGCACAAATTTTCACAAAGTAGCAAACTTCAACCCATCCTTGTTCAACAATAACTGAGCCCTTTGTGAATGCTGCTTTTACACTTAATCATGATAGTAACATCTGTTACCTTTTCACCCGTTTACTTGTGGAAAGTTCCAAGACCAAGTGTTTCTGTTCATTCCACAAAATTCCCAGTCTTACATTGCAATGTATTTTTTCATTACAATGTATGTGTAATTTTTGGAATGGTTCCAGACATCGAACTTAGAATTAGCATATATTTGCAAAAATCAATACAGTTGATAAGGTAAAATATCAAATATCTCTTCTTTGTGTTGTTTTCAATAAAATACAAGTGAAACACTGTATTGTTGACAAATCACTGTTTTCTGTTTTTATTTCCATTTTACCCACTGCCCCAATCTTTCTGGAATTGGGTTTATAGAGCAAACAAGATAAATGCGTTTAATCGTGATTATATACACAAACTAATGTGATTAATCGCAATTATTTACTGTAATCGTTTGACGGCCCTGGTGCTTACCCTATTAGGTTCTGTCTTGGCTACTCCAGGTAATGTATGTGAAGACTCCAAGCTTTTCTCTGAAGAATTGGTTGGGGACGTTGGGCCAAAGTTTCCTGAAAAGCTCACTGAAAATCAAATGGAAGAAATTCTACTTACAGAATTCTAAATAATAAAATAAAGGCCTTCGATTCTCAGCATTTTTAACATAGTAGACCCTCCCCATCAGGTCAATGCTTTAAGGAAGGAGAAATGGACTCGTACTCATGGATACAGCATAGCAAAATGTCCATAATACCTCAACATATCAAAAAGTGAAAGACAATCTAGTGTACCTGTTAGGCTGGTCCTCTCTGGGGTGTGGATTTGAATGGGTGAGAGTTTCTCGGTCTTGGGGATGAGGAGCGGGGGCCCCTGGGTGAGGAGAGAGGAGACAGTGGAGCTCTGGGCAGAGCTAGTCTGGGGAAGTATGGGCGTCTGCAGTGGAGCCAATGGCAGAATCTCCGCAGAGGGCCACGTAGAATGTTGGCATGTCTGTGATCCTCCACGACCTGCTGACATGCTGCTGGTAGACTGCTAATCATGAAAAGAAGCACCTTGTTACCTCTGTGGTTTCTTAGAATAACTTAAACTGGGCATTTACGCAATATAGCATCATGTTTGAAGCGAAATGAAGAGTGAGGACAAAGCTATTATCTGTGTTTGGTGACCTTATCAGGGATATCAAGGATAAGAAAAGTTACATCGACCAAAAACCAAACAGAATTTTTCAAAGATCACAATCAAAAACAGGAATCACATCACTTTCAAATGACTTTGCTGTCCACAACATGCTGGCTCATTTCTGCACTACTGGAACTGGAAAAAAGCTGTTTGAAGTGTTGAGAGTCGAGTACAATAATGATGAGTAAAGAGTGGTAGATCAAACTGTGACAGAGTGCCTACATTTGTCAATGATGAAGATTAATTGACTCTTATTAGTCCCACAACAGGGAAATTTCATTTCCTCCCCATTTAACAAAAACACTAGGGGGCAGTGAGCACACTAGCCCGGAGCAGTGGGCAATCCTATCCACGGTGCCCAGAAAGAAGGTTAGATGCTTTGATCTAGGGCACTTCAGTCACATACCATCGGCTCAGGGTATCGAACCGGCAACCTTCCGGTCGCAGGACTGGTTCCCAAACATCCAGCATATGACCGCCCAGATGCAAGGATAAAATACCCATGCTAATACCTCAAATAAGTTCACTAATTTGTAAGGACATCACTCAAATATGTCAGCCGTCTGTGCATGGGGAAAACGTAAAGCTACAGTTATTCAGCTTCTTATTTGAATTTCCCTTTCCATCTTAAATGTAGCAGAAACAAAATTTGTAACAATTCCTTGCTTTTAATTTCACTTATTAGGCATTAGAATTAAGAGCACTTACTGCTGAGTTGGGAGAAGTTGGTCTGTGGCCCTTTGACCCAACAAACTGAGCTTCACAACCCAATGTCGGTTTTCCTAAACCAAATTGAGGATAAACAGTGACACTTGCAGCACTCAGATAAACAGTGAAGAAGAAAAATGAATGGATGAAGTGAAATGCTGTCTCCTGAACATACGCTCTTGAGAGCCAGTGGACAGGAGCTTGGCCAGGCAGCTGGTTTGTGCAGGTGGGGTTGCAGATGTAGCTACTGTTGGGGGAAACCCTTTAGCCCCTCCAGTCTTTTGTTTGTGCTTCCCTCTGCCCACCTGCTGTGGCATGGAGAAGCAGTGGGCGTGGCCGGGTGAGGGCAGGGTCACCGGAGGCGGGGCCACGGTCATTGGCTGGTAACCGAGAGAGACACACGTGCTTTGGGTCAGCATTTCAGGCAGGCTGAGGAAGCCTTGGCCCTGCTGAGGATCTTGTGGCAGGACGTTTATGGCAGACCCCGTGTGGGTGATGACGGTAGACGTGACAGCAACGTTGGTACCTGAATGGCTGGCTGATGGGTGTCTATATCTCAGGCAACTGGCTGGGTACAGGTAAGGGTTCTCCTGTGACATGGAGGTGGAGGCCATGTGTGAGGTTGCCATGGCAACACCAGGGCCAGTGAAGGAATGCTGCTGCCCATATGAGTCTATGTGGGGAGGGAGGGTGAGAGAATGAGGGAACTCGCTGGGAGGACCATACTCCGAATGAGTCTTGAACTTGGGCTCGGTCAAGTTCATGCCACTGGTATCAAAGGTCATATCAGTGGTCAAAGGCTGCTGTAAGTAACCAGGGCTTGGTAAGCTGACTGCTGTGGAGGGTTGTGACAATCTCTCAGCTGTGGGCTGTGGAAACAGACATTATTTATTGTACTCAAATTACTATATTAATATGCACATAAACATAGACTCTATAAACAGAATTCTACGTAGATCACAGTTGTATTATAACCCACAGATTATTGCACAGTAATAACCCTCTGTTATTACCCTCTGTTACATACTGTCTTTAAAATTATTACTTTATTACAAATTACCTTATTTTACAGCTGTGAGATATCAACATGTCTTGAATTACATCTTAAACTAGAAAAGATGAGTTTTCTGACATTGTGTTTTGTGGCATACCATGTAAGCTCCCAGGCCTAATCTAGAGTACACTTGTATTGCTTACCCGCTACATCACAGCAAATATAATTAGTCAGTGTCCATTTTTTCTACATATATTTCTTCTACATACATGGTTTCTACTTTTTCTTCATACAATACTGTGTGTAAGTCAGAACCAACCTTTTATTTATTTAATTTTAAGTCAAAATAGCCATTATAAATAGAAGTTCTTAAGCACTATTTCTGAGAAGATTTGATATAAGGTAATCCACTTACACAAAGAAAAGTTAGAGGAAAAAAGAGGAAAAAAGGAGTTTAGGAAATTAATGTGATTTGCGAAGTTGAAATAAGCTCAAACCTGAAGTGGTTGTACATCTAGTCTAGTTCAAATGTTAGAGGAAAAAAGAGAAGAAAAGGAGTTTATGAGACTGGATTTAAAAAATTGACCAATGGAAACAAAGAAAATGGGACTCCTAGCAACCATGTAAAACCTGAATTGCGAGAAGCAGAAGATGCAACCAACTAAGACTGAAATTTGGAGGTGTCCTTGCAGATTTCTTTAAACAACTGAAAACAAGACTCCAGAAAAGAACAGAAGCTGTAATAAAAATAAAGCATGGGCACACTAAACACTAAGAAAAATATTATTATGTTTAGTTATTGTTTCTGTAAATCTTTCAGCTAAATATACGTTTTCTGCTTTTTGCCTGATGCTGAAAAAGGAAAACCTTTCCTTGTGATCATCTTGACTATAAAATAAATAAATGAAGAGTGGTCTTTGATTGTTGCACATTAATTTATGTTTGGTTCTGCATATTTATATTGTTTTTGCAGGAGACATAAAAACAGGGTGTGAAAAAGAGCAAAATATCACTAAAATATAGCATATAAAGCTATGTATGTACATGTGGCCACTTTTAGGCCTTGCTTCCAAAGGGTTAACATACAAAGAATGGTTTTATGATCAAATATTTTAGAGACTTTTTTTGTTCCAGTGTATGCTTTGTGCAGTTTTTTGTATACATCTGAGCAGTGTGCATTGATTACCTGTGTAAGCTGGGGCCCTGTGTGCATCAGAGGCGTACTGCCTACAGTGGAGGGGCTAGAGGAGAATGGGGCACTGGATGAATTCTCAAAGAAGCCACAGTCAGCATAGCAGGTCTGCTCCAGAGACTGCCCACGATAACTCACAAAGATGTCTGTAACAAACACAAGGAATTGAGTCAGTTCAGGTTCAATCAGTACACAACCAGATATCAATTAATGATGACAGCTTCAACAACATGCAGACATAAGCATGGTTTCCACTGGGCATGGGGCGGCCATCCCCCACCCCTTCAAAATCCAGTTTTTGTCCCACCCATTTTCAAAGTTAGCCTTAGGGAGATTGCAAAAATAGGTAAGGTGTGTGCTGAGCCATTATAATCTGGATTATAGAAAGAGAAATAAAACCTGGGCTGACTGGTAAAAATCCAACTGGAGTAGAACTTCCCCACTGATCTAAGGCCTATCACAACCCATCACCTAGTCACGGTTGCCTGAACTAATTGCAGATTTTAAAGTGATGGCAATTATTTTCCACAATTGCTGGCTTTTTGAGTTTAGATATTTGAACCAGTTTATCACAGAAGATATCAAAAGCTTGATTGGTGCATCCCTACCATGAACTAAACTAGGTCTGCATAACTTCAAAAGACTACATCTACAAACTCATACATCCCACTGCAAATGCATTAAAAATGTATATTAAAGCTAATATATAATACAGGTGGATGAAAAGAGAGTCAAGTTTTTTTCCACTGCAGTTCCAATGGCTAGTGGGAGCAGTCGTGGGCTGGAGGTTAGAGATCTGGCCCTGTGACTGGAAGGTTGCCGGTTCGATCCCCAGCGCCGACAGTCCATGACTGAGGTGTCCTTGAGCAAGACACCTAACCCCCAACTGCTCCCCGGGCGCTGTGGATAGGGCTGCCCACCGCTCTGGGCAAGTGTGCTCACTGCCCCCTAGTGTGTGTGTGTTCACTAGAGTGTATGTGGTGTTTCACTTCACGGATGGGTCAAATGCGGAGGTGGAATTTCCCCGGTTGTGGGATCAAAAAAGTATCACTTAACACTTAACTTAGTGGTCTACCTTCCAATCAAATAAGGCCTTCCAAATAAAAATCCTATATTAACCTTTCCACCATTTTTTAGATTCAGTAATTTTGTTTTTTATTTTGTTTTGTACATTTTACTTTAATCAAGTCCAACTCTGCTTTATTTACATTTTAGTGACCCCATTATTTTAATTATGTTATTTTAATTATGTTATTTCATTATGTTTTCCATTGCAAGGACTCAAATAATAACATTCTTTCTAAAGGGAATTTCACTTATTTTTCTAAATGTCTGCATAATTAAATGGTTAAGATGAAGTTTCATTCAGAGGTATAAGGTGAAATGCTCCATTCTATCACCACCAATATAAAGAAATCAGTCATAAAGTTTCTCTACAGTGAACCATTTAACATCAAACTACTTTGAATGACTTTGTCTGCATCTCAACCACTGAATTATTCAGAAATGTAGAAAAGTCGGTGGCATTCCCCTTCAAGGGGAGCTTCTGTATATGTTGAAAAATTGGCAGTGCCACAAAAAAAGGAGTGCAAAGAAGAAAGTTTTGACTCTTATGACACAACTCTGCCAGGTGGTCAGAGAGAATACTGTCCACTTTATTGGAAACACCCATCTGTAGTTCATCTGTTATTAGTCACTATTTTTCTACCCCATTCATCGCTGGTCAGTTTATGACCACAGGACCGCTCTTGTCCAGACATTATTTGGGTGGTCGACCCTTCCTAGCACAGCAGTGACACTGACCTGGTCAAGCACCCAAAAATATTCAACCAAGAGCAGCTCTGCGGTCAGAAATTGGCAAATGATGATAGTTTAAAGGATGGTAAACACAAACTACATCAGATGGGCTACAATCTCTAACTGTACACCAGTGAGGTGAAACTGCAAGGTAGA
Organism: Pygocentrus nattereri; assembly: GCF_015220715.1. NCBI lineage: Eukaryota > Metazoa > Chordata > Actinopteri > Characiformes > Serrasalmidae > Pygocentrus > Pygocentrus nattereri. Next base: position 10,263,346 of record NC_051233.1, on the reverse strand, counting down.
TGTTCCTCACGTGTTCGTAATGTGACAGGCAGATTAAGTCAGCCACATATGCTGTCCTATAGTAACCTCTTACCCACTTGCTGTCTATTTTTCTCTCTTCCTGTGGTAGCACCCAAAAGACCTTAAGATGGCCATCCATGGTTTACCACATCCCCTTCAGCTTCCACATTTCACTGCTGATCCATTCTTTAGCTGATCCCTGCCCTATGCCTAACCTTCTCTGTGACGCTTTACATGTAGACAAGACTACAGGCCAACGAAGATTACCCTAAGATATACAAAAGAGGAGCAGCAAGACAAATCACCAAATGATCCACAATTCCACATCAAACACCGATCAGACATGCATTGAAAATGATTTCTGATGAGTAAGTGTCCCTGCAAGAGAAAGTGAACTTCTGCACTTCCTTAAATGCATTCCATTCTACAGGATATACACAAAACTCACTAAGGAAACCATTGTACATGCACACATATTAACATAAATATGAAACTAAGAAATAATGAAAAATCAACCAAATTCCTCCATAATTTCAAAACTGCAGTTAGGAGAACTACCAAGGTGTTTTTTTAATTGACCACATGGCAAAACCTTTCATTCTGATCAATTTTCTGTGAAATCATACAAATTACTGTAGCATTAAATGCCTTTCAATAGTTTGCCATTTTATTTTGGGACACTACTTTTGAACAAACCTGCTGCTATAAATGCAGTAGTTGCTGATTTAGTTTTTGTGACTCTGAAGAGAACTGATGAAAATGACTAATGCTGCTAGGTATTTACATCCACACAGTAATCTTACTTGTGCACACTAAGGCTTGGCTTGAGGCTTCACTGAAACTATTCTCAAAGCAAATGATGAACTAAAGTAAACTGAAACATGTACCTACAGTCATATGTTTGATGTAACATACATGCCTTTGCCGTAGATGTGTCAGGGTTTGAAATTAAGCTTTTTCAAAGACTTGTCCTAAGGATAGGTAAATACACATTTTACATGTACGAAGGCCAAAATCACTAGTATCATCAAGAGATCATAAAAGATCAGCTGGAGTGCTAACTTTTATTACAAGCAAATTAAAGTACAGACTCTAACTTGCTGACGTTACCCTTAACTGAGTCCCGTTTCTTAACTCTATATAAAATTGATGTTCCAAAAAATGCACACCTATAGCATATTGTGCGAGTATGCCATGTGGTTTGATGGTAAAGTAGCTACTGTTCAGCCAAACTGGGGTTTGCATAGCACAACACAAACACAACACAAAACCTCCCATCTGTCAAGTAAACTCATCTAGAAACTCCTAGAAAAGCAGCATTAATGTCAAGCCCTGCATGTGTTTTTTCACACTACCAGTACAAAAGATTGATATTAGTTTAAACTGATCGAGGTTGAAGAGAACTAAGGTTAAAGCTCCATTGTGTTCCTTACTTATGACCTATTGCAAACCTTTGGTCAGATGGTAACTGTTACCATCTATTACTTAACTGTATACTTGATTTACTTGATTCAACTATGTGGCAAAACAGTGCTAAGCTACGGAGAGAGCAAGTTATTAGGCTCGTTTCTCCATACAGTCTGTGATAAACCACGAGCCTATATTTGCCTTACTTCTGTTACGTGCTGTGAAACGTAGAGAAACATGGGTGCTGTTTTGATCCATGCTGGAACAGAGGATTTTCTTGGCACTGGTCTCTCTTACAGTAAGAAACTCAGTCTGATGAATACACATGCAGTTTTTGCTAAATAGTGTTTTATTTATATCTATTTAGTAAAGTTTATAAATGAAAGATTGTTTAGCCTTTAAAGAAGACAGATCAAATATTTGTCAAAATAATTGCTAGATTGCTCAACTACTTATATAATCAACAGCAATGACACCTTAAAATATACTACACTAACACAATTGTTGACAAAATTAACTAAACTGAAAGCCAAAACTGTGTTGACATAATATGTTCAATTCATGTGAGTAATTCCAGTGCATTACGTTTTTCAGTGTATGAAGTTTTTGTTCATTGCAACATTGGACTAAAGATGAGCAAGCAATATATTTAGCTGTATATTAATATAATACAGGTACAATGAGAAAGAGATTTACCTGGAGTGTCCATGAGGTCATCCAAATTGGGCTGAAGAGGGGTCAAACCAGGCTGGATTATATCAGCATTACTGCTGTAGGCTGACAGAAAAAGGGCAGTTATCACATCAGGGATGCATCTGTGTATTTATGTATGTATGTGTGTGCACACATTCATTCGTTCCTTGTTTTTGGGGGCGGTGTCTTCCTGAACCAAGTTTACAAAATCACATGACCATTGGATAGGAAAGGGTGTCACATATGTCAGCGTGCAATACATCACACTCCTTTTCACTAATCCAGCTCGAATAGGGCTTAAGACACAGGACTTCAATTGTGCACACACGGCTTGTATAATCACCGTAAAAAGGCCTATCCAATAGAATTTAACTACAGTCTTACTTGAGCTCATGTAACTTTATCTGGGGAAGTGCTGTAATTTGAGCGGCTACTGTTGAGATTCTCAATCCAATCTGAATCTGCCATATCTGCAGTTTCTGAGTCTTCTGAGTATTAATTCCAGAGTGAATTGCTTTCTATAGTTTGTCAAACTCAGACAGGACAACTATAATGTAAAATATTTTGGTGGCATTCTTTTGGGCCTGTTTGGTGATATTTATTAATCAAATTAGCCCACTTTACTAGCCTAATGCCATTACAACTTGTCTTAACTGGAAATTTGTATTTATTGTTTATTTGTCTGGATCCATTTAATAAAAATTTTAACCCTTCTGCTATGTTGCGGATCAGACTGACCGGTTAGGAATACAGGAAAGTCATTTTTAATTGGCCCATGGGTTCTGTCTTAGAATGTGTTATAAGTTGCCTACCAGCCAGTACACTGCAGTGTTTGCTTTCAACTGATGGTGGCAATAGTTTAGTAAAATTTCAGTGCAATGCAACGAAGTTAGTTAAAATTTAAGAGCCTCTCATCTCTAACTAGACCAGCAGCTTAATTTACTGAATGAAATTCAGTCAGGACTACAGCATTACACACACTACATGTGACATGTTTTATTGTTACTTTTACATAATTTAACAATTTGTTATAAACACATACAGATCCAAATAGCGGTGAGCAATTCAACAATAAAAGGAAGCCTCATGCATCTTATATTCAGTGATAGGAAACACAGCTGCACACAGAAAGCTTGATTCTATGCACTGATCATTTGAAAACTTAATATTTTGAATCAATTGTGAATAATATTTCGGCCTTCAGGTATTTTGACATAGTCTGATCTGGCTCTCTTTTAGAAAAGTTTAAGGTCACCATGCCCAATCAATACCAAGCATCACCTAGAGGGGTATAAAGCCTCCCTAGACACGGGGTGTGGAGCTGTGGAACTCTGGAGTGAGTGAGCTCCATCCAATACTTCTGAGATGAGTTGAAGTTGAACTAATCATCCAACATCAGTGTCTGACCACACTAATGCTCTTGTGGCTGAAGGCAATCAAATCCTCACAGTATCATTCCAACATATAGTGCAGGTATCACTAATAGGTGGACCGCTGTCCGAGTCTGGACCCAGATGCTGTGCTATGTGCACCTGGAGCTATAACTGATAAACTGTGGTGAATTATTTTATTTTGACAGGGTGGTCCTATTTTAATCGACATAACTTTTTCAGCCTTTAGGGCAGCGCTTTAGCGGGAGACTCACAGACCAATCGCATGTGTTGTAAATATCAGACATTTAGATCTGTGCATTACAATGAGCACTGAGACTTCAGTGAGTGACACACACACAGGGGAGGTATGAGGGGAGAAACAGCAGTCATAGAAGAAAATGAATCAGAAGTAAGTTATTTCACATGATGTGCTCTAAAAAGAGAAAACTGACAAATGTTGAAATATTACTGAATTGTACTTTATTTGATTTGACATTCGGTTATTGACTGGATACGATATGACTACTAGGCTACTTCAGTTTATGGTATATGGCACTGATTCATGACGCATGATGTTAGACGTTATGATGTTTTAATTAAATACCCCTGATCTAACGTAAAGACTTCCAAGAAGTGTATATACTGTTATTGCAACAAAAGGGGAACAAACGCTGTATTAATGCCCTTGATTTCCGAAGAAACGCTGGATGAACAGGTGTCTGCAAACTACTGGACATATACTGTACATGGTATACACTGAATGTCACTAGTCAATTATAATCAATGACAATATTCCAAATTTGATGTCATTGAAGTCATCTTCAGATTGAAGCCTCACAATGCATCAAGGCCTTTTTACAAGAGGAACTGATCCAATGTCCAGTACTGTTATCAGCTCACTACCAACAGAAAATCTGACAGCAATTATATATCACATTACACCACCTCCTGAACTGATCTGAGAGTGTGTTCCAGCAGAACTCACTGTTGTGGAGATCTCCTGACCATGGGCACGGCTTCTGGGTCATGGTGAAGAGAGTGTCTGAAATATCAGAGAGGAAGCAATCCAAGTCAAACATGTGCACCTCTTCTGGGGTCACTTCGGGCTCAGGGTACATCTGATTGGACCATTTCTCCAGCCCTGTCCTGCAGATAGGGGTCTGAGGAAGACAAACAACAAATCAGCTTGTACCTTTCTTAAGCCTAAAGTTGAGAATGTTAGATCTAAAGAGTTTGATCCACTCTTTTGAGTTTAGCAGCGTAAAAATTACATGCATGCTGGACTTGACTGCTAAGAGTCAGCATCCAGCACCCAGTCCTGCAGTTAGTTACACTGATAGGGAAGACCTTTTCTCCAATTTCACTAAACAGCACACACATCAATTAGATGGTGGTTCTTAACCCTTGCCCTGGCTTTGGCTCATCCATAACACCCCTGGTGACCCCAGGTCAGCCCAGTGCCCCTGGATAAAACGCCACTGATAAAGTAATTAGCAGGGTTGGGATAGCTACTGAAAAATTAGTAGTTAGCTACTTTGTAGCTACTTTCTCAAAATTTGTAGCAAGCTACAATTTAGCTACTTTTCCAGAAAGAGTAGTGGACTTTTTAGCTGCTTTTTGAAAAGTAGTGCGCTACGTTTTAGCTACTTTCAAAGCACGATTGTCAGAATGTTTGTGAATCTCCACCTGACACACCAAACAAGCCCAACTGACAGTGTTAACAAGCCACTGCATTTAAACCTGTGCCAGAAAGAAACACACAATTGAAAAGCTGCAAATCTACAAAAAGATCACCAAAAAGTATAACCAACATCAAACATACACACCCAAAGGCATGAAATCCAACAATAAATAAGACCAAAGGCAAAGTCAATCATTCCAGGTTTTTCCTAACAAAAATCAACAAAATTAACTGAACACGAACCAGAGAATTTTGTGTTGTCTACTGTTGAAATAAAACTGCTCCAGTTGAAACATTTCAGCAAGATACACTGATCAGGCATAACATTATGTCCTTGTTTTTACACTCATTGTCCATTTTATCAGCTCCACTTACCATATAGGTGCGCTTTGTAGTTCTACAGTTACAGACTGTAGTCCATCTGTTTCTCTGCATACTTCATTAACCCCCTTTTACCCTGTTCTTCAATGGTCAGGACCCCCATGGACCCTCAGAGCAGGTACTACTTGGGTGGTGGATCATTCTCAGCACTGCAGTAACACTGACGTGGTGGTGACGCGTTGGTGTGTGTTGTACTGGTCTGAGTGGATCAGACACGACAGTGCTACTGAACCCCTCAGTGTCACTGCTGGACTGAGAATAGTCCACCAACCAAAAATATCCAGCCCACAGTGTCCTGTGACCACTGATGAAGGACAAGAGGATGATTAGCTCATACTGTACAGCAAGAGATGTCATCTCTCTCTTTACATCTACAGGGTGAACTGACAACGCAGGTGCGTCTAATAGAGTGGACAGTGAGTTCTCACAGTGTTTAAAAATGAGCGCAGAAATGAGGAGGTGCTCATCATGTTATATCTGACTGGTGTATGTACAGACATGCACATTCAGGGTCTTTATTAAACTTCAGCAACACTTTAGCCTCAAAATTCTCATCAGTGCCTGTGTCTCTGTTTGGAGTGAGAATCAGGCCTGAATCATGTCTCCACTGAAGCAGAGCTGCTGCAGCTCCACAGCAGAACTAGATTTTTGGAGTTAACGCATAACTGCTAATTCGCCAACCTTTAACGCTGAAGATGCACAGACCGTTGATCACACAGCTCTCCTCCAAACACACTGACAACTTTCAAACAGTTGGAAAGGTATCGTGCTCTCTTGGTTTCTTACTTGATCTCTGCTGCTTGATTTTTTTAAGAACACTAGACGCATTCAAATTTCTGTTGCACTCTAGCCGGTCCCTTGAGTAACCAAGAGGTTTGGTGAGCACCTACATCCATGAAAAACATGACTGAAGCGGTATTTGCGTACCTGCAAACAAAATGTCTTGTGCATAGGTTCTTTGTGACCATGTGAATAATGTTACTGTCATTTCTTAAAAAACAAACCACTGCTTTTTGAAACACTGCAGTGCATAGTGAACCAGTCATATTCTAGTATAAAACTTTAAGAAATACAAGATGACAAAAATACAAAGTGTCCACATCTGTCAAAACTGATCAAACTAAAAAAACAAAGGTAGGTCCACACTAAACACTAAACAAGACAGGTGTAAAAACACCCTTATACTTTTTGCACAGTACTGTCTATACAGCAAAGTCAACTAAGTGCCAGAACCAAGACCTGTTTAGCCAGGCAATTGGTTAGCCCCAACTTCAAAGATTCAGTATCCAGTCCCTGTGATGCAAACAACTGCATTTTCAGAGAAGACCTACTCTCCAATACCACTAAATGGCACACAAATCAACTACACAGCTCCTGAAGTACTTCTGTCTTATATTTCATTGGGTTTTTTTGGGCCTTAACACAGAAGCATACTCAACCTAAATAATCAATAATTGCAGTAGCATAGAGTCGTAAATCCAAACAGTGTCATTCATTTTTTGCTCAAAAAGCTTGTTTCCTATTTCTGTGGATGTGTTAATTTATTTTCGATTAGAAAAGTAAAAAATATGGAATTTGACGGACGTGTTCAAATATAAATTTTGCATACAAATGTATGTATGTATGTATATATATATATATATATATATATATATATATATATATATCAGTGTGCTGCACCCACAGTGTTTCTATAGTCACATAGGTAACAACTCCAATTGTAACATGATCCAATTGTAAGTCACTCTGGATAAGAACGTCTGCCAAATGCCATAAACTCCTCAGTGCTGAGGTAACACTGGACTACAGAGTACTTGTAGTTCTAAAAATGCATTTATTTTAATCAAGGCAGCAAAGATGGTTCTCAATGTGGTTCTCAACTCTGGTCCTGGAGGCCCCCAGCCATGAAAACGAATGTTATCCCTGCTTCAACACACATGATTCAACTAATTAGACAGTTAACCAACCTTCTCACATTAAAATGCACAGAGAATGGGTCTCCAGGAACCAGACTGACAAATACAAACACAGAAGAGGCACTTTTTGCTCCTAAAAGAAGAACCATCAATAGGTTCAATGGATATTTGTTTAAAGAACCATTTCTGAACATGAGATGTGCAAGTATGAAGAAACATTTTGGAGTTTAAAGAACCAAATAATGTAAAAGTTACATACAATTAAAGGTTTTGGTAACACTTTTTTGGGATGGCCCACTATAGACGCTTTATTGATGCTTACTTTGCATTAAACTTATATATATTCAAGTAAACATCAACTATTAAATTTACCCTAACCCTAACTTCAACCCAACACCTAAACCTCAGGCTCAGCCTGGTCAAAATGCTAACACTGGTACCTAAACCTCACACTGTTGGGAATCAACAAATTTCACCAGACAGACTGTTAATGCAAATAAAGTGTAATCCTTCATTTAAGCCAAGAATCCTACATTTAAGCCAAGAACCATAGAAGGGGACTTGTACTGTCTATTAAAAAAATTCTAAATAAATTCAAATATTTGTGAAAATAAACTCAAATAAAGTGGTTTGATATGAAATTTCATTCTAGAGAAACTAGTCAAAACTGTTCACAGTAGTGGTGATAGGAACCAGATATCCAAAGCATTTAATGCCTCAGACATTGTCTTATAAATCATTTTACAGTAGTTTTGAGATCAAATTTAAAAAGAAAAAACAAGATAAACTTTTTTTTCAATAATTACCACTATTTTATCGCCACTGGCCACCAATACTTTATCAATATAACATATAAAAAGAGACACATATAAGTTCATATCAACAAGTTCATATGTTTGCAAATCATATTTCGGTTTTAGGCTCCTTTCATCGCTCAAAGACTTCAGGCTTTTTCGCTCAAAGACTCTCAACAATGAATCAAACTACTAGAATTACTTTAACATCACAACAAATTAACTGTTCAAATTTGAAAAATCAGTGGAACGTTTTCATACACACACAAAGGCAGCATAAAAGTGTGAAATACTCACAGCTCTGTAATGATTCCTTGGGACAGATCCATTTCATGTACTGACACCAGTTAAAGAACCTTCTACAACTCATCTCTATGTATTAAGAGTGTCTGAACTGCAGCTTTATCTTCATCCCTTCTCCATGCAGACTGAAGCCCACCACCAGGCCAGTATTTATAGGGGCACCCAAAGTCAGCCGGAAACGCCGGCAACTGCGTCTTTCCATTTACGCTGTTTTTCGTCCCGCACAAAAGCAGACAAATTATAGTATTGGTCTGGATGTGTTTCTGCTAGAAGAAATTAGGTTTAAGGGCACGTGTATGTATGAGTCTGCGTGCGTACTTGGGAGGCATTAAGCAGAGCAGTTTAACAGGGACGTGTGAAAGACAGAAACCCCCCTGGCTGATGTCATTACATTTTTCATTTTTCTCTGTGCGATTCGCCGTGGCGACAGAGGCAACAGTCCCCTTTTGTTCCTGACCCACTTCTATCCTTCATACTCACGTGCAGAAAGAGCGAGCAAGAAGACGGCCTTGTCCTTCCCTACTGGTACACTGACCACTATACAACTCTTTGTCGAAGCCTGTGTTTCACTCACCTGAAGTGGTTGAAAAGTCAAGCTGTAAATTTGGAGAAAATTCAATCTTTACTGCAACACTTTTTCACAAGAAAATTTTTTTTTAAATACTTGTCTATTGACGGTGAGGAGAAAATTTACACAGTTATTCCATGCAAACTCACATTGGGACTGTTAGGTCATATCATGGACTCACTGACCCATGAAAAAGTCCATGCAAAAACTATTTAATTCATGCAGGCACAATTTCCAAATTCTGCTCCAAATAGTATTTTAGCTATGAACTTTTAAGTTTTAAGAACTCAAGTTTGTTCTAAATTACATCTTAATAAATTACTAAATAATAATACTAATAATAAAGTACTACTTACAGAATGACTGAAATGACTTTCAGGCTCCTCCAAAGTGGCCAAAGAATCTCACAGGATCAGATATGGATAACTGCAAACCTTAGAATTTTGAACTATTTGTCACTGTGTTTGCACACTGTGAAATTAGACCTCTGCATTTAACCCAACCATGCAGAGAAACACCCACATACGTGCACACTAGTGAACACACACACTAGGGGGCAGTGAGCACACTTGCCCGGAGCAGTGGGCAGCCCTATCCATGGTGCCTGGGGAGCAATTGGGGGGTTAGGTGCCCTGCTCAAGGGCGCTTCAGTCACGGGCTGTTAGCCCGAGGGGATCGAACCGGCAACCTTCCAGTCACAGGGCTGGTTCCCTAACCTCCACCCCACGACTTAGTTAGATCTTGGGTTCTGAACATCTCCCTAACTACAATCAGACAGCACTTACAGCACCATAAGTCATTTGGGAGGGTTGCTAGAAGAAAGCCACTGCTGTCAAGGACCAACAAACTCCTACAGTTTACCAGATGTTACTGGAACTTTCGGTGTTCTGTGGTCAGGTGAGACCAAAATAGAGCTTTTTGCCAACACTAGAATTGGGTTTGACAGAGACATAAAGATAGCCCTGCAGAAAATGACCTCATCCTTACTGTGAAGTATGGTGGCGGGTCTGTGATGTTGTGGGGCCTTCCAAATGCCCTGTACAATTGTTTGGGATACATGGGATCACAGCCTTTCAGTACCAGCAGATATTAAATCAAAACCAGAATACCTCAGCCAGAAAGCATAAACTGGGCCATGGTTGGATCCTTCAGCAGGACAATGATCCAAAGTCCACCTCAAAATCAAACAACAATGGTTAACTGACCACCAAATTAAGGTTTTGCCATGGCCACTCTAGTACCTTGACCCACAGAAGACTTGGGGGGATGTGCTGACGAGTCCACAACCATTGACCTCAGAATCTGAAATATTATTTGTGTCACAAATATCACATATATGCTATATGGAGGAATGGTCTCAAATCTCTTGTCATGTGTTCTTCAGGTTCACTGAGCTTAACAGGAAAAGATTCATAGTTGTTATCTTTGCAAAGGGAGGCTGCATGAAGTATTAAATAAACGGGTGTCAACCACTGTGGTACACATAGATTTGTAAACATTTATTTAATTAAAATATGTATTTTAAGATTGAATTGCTTCTTTCAAACACTGCACTTCAAATAAAAGTTAGAGTTTTGTGAATATTATTAATGGAAGAATAAGCATTAAAAATCCTTTGTACAGGCCATAACACTCATGCTTACCAGCAATAAGACCATTTGTGGAGGGCAATCTATGTTAATACCAAATGAATATTTCAGCTCAGTTCTATCAATCTATAAGCAGTTGAAATCACAATTTAAAATGTAATGTAGGACGGATTTAAAATTTTGCTTCAATTTTTTCATGATGAGGGGGTGCAGGAGGGTCCGTAAGCAAGAGGCAATAGGTTGGAATCTTGGTAAGCCTTAAATATATGCTAACGCTACATATGGAAGCTCATTTTACAGCAACACTGTCACTGAAGTGACACAACCTTGCACTTCAGACAAAAAGTAAACAGTAGACTGGGAAAATGTAGGTATTTTTCTCCTCCATTAAGCCCTTATTTGCTGGCAACATGAAAAGGTGCAGAAATAAAGCATTAAATTGTGGAAAGCAATAACCTGTTTAGGGCTTTGGCCTTCCATATCTTCCTAGACGTGCAAATGTTGCTTTTTTGGTGAGGACTGCATAGGAAGAGAATGGTAGTAAATCTGATACACAGGATTTGAGACTCAGACTGGCTTCACACAGTGAAGCTTTAGCTGCTTGAAACCTATGTGAAACTAAATTGCACTTGAGTTGCACATTGTAAAGCAGACAACAACTCTTTGAAACTACAATTCTTTGAAATGTCTTAACTTTGTGGAACAAGCTTCATGGAAGGAACAGCCAATCAAAACTGATATGATTGTGACATACAACATACTTTCTTGTGTGTGCTTTTGTTACTTAAGTGTTCTGGTGGACCATTATTGTTTTTTTTTTTTTAATCAACACAGCAATAACAATTTGTGTAAAAATATCAGATGTTTACAATATCACTAGTGTCCAGCATAGGGATCTCCTTTAGCAGCTGTAGCCAGTCAGCAGCCTGTCCATGTTGTCCACCCACACACACACACACACACACACACACACACACACACACATATACATAAACACATACATACAGAGACACACCCACACACTAACAGCAGGCCACGTAAGAGAAGAACAGACTGAAGGAACACAGTGCCTCCACACTTTATTCCCTGTGGGTTCAACCCAACACCACGTGTAATATAAATGTGTTTTCTTTAGGCAAGCATTGAAAATGGGTCCCACAGACACCACATAAGGGTAATCCACTGATTTCACGGGATAACTGGACAGGAAAGTTAAATAGAAGATGGTTTATTGGGCAGTTGAAAATTTTCATTTTGTCATTTTCCTAAGACATGACAACAAACATGAATTTCTCAGAGCTAACATTTCTGTAACCAGCTGCGTCAACTAGCCAGCTAATGCTAATAGCTATTTAAATGGCTGCTTGTGCCAGTACTTATGTTTCAAGCCAGCTGTTATCATAATTTATGTAGCTAGATTTATATGCATCTCTCTTGATGACCACTGTTTTGGGTACTTTACAATGTTTGCACCTTGATGAACGAAAACTCTACCTGCTTAGTACCTTTTTTTGACATGGTAGAGGAGAGTGAGACATAGTCCACAGTGAACTTATACTTAAACATTCATTTTCAATGGCTTGACATATACACAATAGATAAAAGCCTCAAATATGTAGTAAAGAACCCTAGACAGATAGATAAAACACTCTCAATGACAGCTCGAAAAAATAGAAGATGATAAAAATGCTGCAAATATGTAAATAACGGATCACTTTGATACAGACCTAAAAGTGTGAGCTGCTAATTTGGCTATCTACTGAAGTAACTGAATGTGTTGCATGCAATTTTGTTTGAATTGCTTTGTGTAACTATCAAGTTGCATGGAAATCTTACAAATTGCAAATAGCTGCATGAAAGTTTCACCGTGAAAAGCCAGAAAAAACAATAGAAAAAAGCATAGACCCACATCAGCATATCATTACTGTCCAAAAAACATACTGTCCATTCTTTTGTTTTTTATTTTTGTACGTGATTTGAGCATGGCTGCTATCTTTTACACTGTGTGAAAATTTTGTTATGATTCAGCCAATCAAAATGCTTAAAAACTGCTTGGAATAAAACCTATTTACATTAATTTACCCTAAAAGTAAACAAGGTTTTTGGGTTCTCCTGTAAAGTTACCATTTTGGAGATACTTGTTTTCTTTGGACAGTGACAATATGTTGTGTTTTGGTTGCTGATATTTTGGTCAGCATCAGTATGACCATGCTGGGTGACCAGCTAAACCAACACCAGTCCAGTATAAACCAGCTTAGAGCAGCATGGAATTCATTCTGGTTTAAGCTGCTTTGCTCAGCAGGAAAAGCAACTCAACAGCAAAACTGGAGTAGAGGAAGAAAAAAAAAGATAAAGAACAGAGAATGAAAAACAGACCATAGATTTAAAAGAGATTTGGCGCATGCACGTGAGGTATAGAGGTAAAACACCTTTAACACCTGCATGTGCGTCACCACGAAAGAGTTCCCCTGGAACTCCAAACACAACACACTATACTGTATGCATTCTGACAGCGTGTGTCTTGTTAGTGTTTTCTTACTGCGGTGCCATTTTCAGACTATCAAGTTTACATCCACAGAGAACAACAATGTGCAAAGGGCCATGGGCAAACATTATTCGCAAGTGGGTCAGCTTTGATTAAATGGTGTTAAAAGTGAATCTGTGTCTCTGTGAGAGCCAGGCGCAATAGAGACCCTTTAGATTGGCCCTTTTGTCATCAAAGGCAATCGAGTGACTCACTTCTCACTGATATGGGCTGCCGTGACGCAAGTAGAGTATTGTGTTTAGGTTTCATGGCTTTTTTTCCATCTTCCTCTTGCTCTTTCAAAGGATCACACACTCTTGTTTCTCTGTCCAGCTAAGCAAGGCAAAGCCTGACCTATTAATAGCTAACCAGAGGACCACTGCAAATATGGACTGCGCTTCTAACCTACTAAAGCAAATACAATACTGTTAGGACATTGATCTAGAGAGCCGCTCATGGATCCAGAGGCAGAGGATGAGAGTGCTGTCAAACACTGACTGATTTCCCTCAAGTGTCCACTGGAGCTTTTAATATGTAGTCAACTCCTCCTCAAGAAACTGGCAAATTAATTAAAATGATCCTGAAAAATGTTTGGCGAAATGTTTGACCATTTATTTGATAGAAATAATCCCTACATGACTGTTATAACAAGAATGCTGTATTCTTTCAAAAATATATGGGGCAAATATATTGGCACCCCTAAAGAATATTTGAAATAAACCAAATACATTTGCATATTAGGGGGGTGCCTTTCTTTTATTTCTTCTAGTGTCCAGGAACTCCAGGAACGTTTATCTATAACCATTTCCTGTTTACCTGGGGCACAAATACGAGGTTACACAAATGTAAAATCCCCCTTGTTATCCATTGACTTTGATAAAACTAAAGAGCTGTCAACTGAAATGAGATGAAAGTTTGTGGACCTGCACAGGAAATAGTAAAAAGTTAACAGTCAGTTGAAATTACCCTTAAGCACAATCAGGGCAATAATAAAAAATTTAGAAAAGCATGGAACAGTTGAAAATTTGCCAGGAAGAGGGCATATGAGAATACTACCCCCATGCACAGTGAGCATGGTAAAGGAGACAAAAAGGAACACGAAGATCACAATTTCAGATTTGCTCCATTTAGTTGAATCTTGGGGGTTTCAAATTTCAAAACCCACTGTCTTGGTAAGACACCACCTCTATGACCACAAGCTGTTTGGAAGAATTCCACAAAAGAAACCTTTCCTAAAAGCCACCAAATGCAGTGCCTGACCTTTGCAAAAAGTCACTGGAACCACAAATGTAATTGTGTGATGTGGTCAGATGAGACATAAATATAGCTTTTCAGTCATGCTCCCCATCATCATCTTTGTCTGGTGAAAAAAAGGACTGCATACAATAAAAAAAGCACCTGACACTCGCTGCCATACATGATGGTGGATCACTGGTGCTTTAGGGCTTTTGCTTTTCTGCTGCTAGTGTTCAAGGGGCTTTTGTGGAAATCATTGGCATAATGACTTCCACTAAATACTAGCAGATTGTGGCCCAAAATGTCCAGAATTTTGAAATCTGGCCTTGGGGAGGATTCTTTAGCAAGATAATGATCCAAAAAAAGGTTCAACAACAAGGGAACAACAACAGAAACAACAGTTTTGTAATGGCCCTCTCAATCAATATTTTTGAAATGGGTTTTTAAAAAAAATATGTTATTAAAGAAAAATTTGGTGGGTTTCCAGAATGCAGTGAAAAAATAAAAAAATATGCAGCGAGTCCAAAATATCACTCAGAGCATGTGTGGTTAATTAGATTTTAGCACATTTTCATGAAGCCGCCAATAATTCTAGAATTTACTGTATGACAATGTTTTACACAGCTTCAATGACCTAAAGCTGTAGTTCAGGCAAGTACAGTTGATTAACCAAGATAAGCTTAAAGCAATCAATCAGCATGATGCAAACTGCACGCCTAAATTAATCACACACTTTTTAATTTGTTAAGCAATCTCAAACAGACCTGTGTTTTTGGGCAGTTTTTGGACACAGTATGAGAAGTTGTCATATATAAAAACGGACAAAAGTACAACACAAGATAAAATTAGTACTAGTGGCCATCTTTAAGCCAGAATATTGTCTGTACTTTTGCCTGTTTGTATAGATAACAATGTGTTACATGTCTACTTGAGATTACATAACAGCTCAACACCGTTTGAGGGAAGTGTGTGAGGATTTAAGTGTGTTGTGGGCATCTTGGTAATTGGTATATAAGCTTTCATTAGCAACATATCTAAAGAAAACGAACAAACCACAGAAGCAAACTTCAGCAACTTTTAAGAAGCATTTTAAGAAGTATATAAAAAACAATCTAATTTCATCACATGAATTCCAGCCTGAATATGCAATAGTGTTAATAGATGGTCAAACGCAGAGAACCAATCCTCTTACAAGTAGGGCTGAACATTTTGGGGAAAAATCTAATTGCTGTTCTTCTGACTGCAGTTGAAGGGTTTAATTCCAAAGCACATCAAAGACCACTTTCATGAATTCTCTTTTGTTTCATGATACTTTACTGGGAACTGGCTTTACATATACACTCACCGGCCACTTTATTAGGTACAGTTCAGTTGCTTGTTAACACAAATAGCTAATCAGCCAATCGCATGGCCACAGCTCAATGCATTTAGGCATGTAGAGGTGGTCAAGACAACTTGCTGAAGTGCAGACCGAGCATCAGAACGGGGAAGAAAGGTGATTTAAGTGACTTTGAACATGGCATGGTTGTTGGTGCCAGACGGGCTGGTCTGAGTATTTCAGAAACTGCTGATCTACTGGGATTTTCACTCACAACCATCTCTAGGGTTTACAGAGAATGGTCTGAAAAAGTGGAAATATCCAGTGAGCGGTCAGATGTGTGGATGAAAGTGCCTTGTTGATGTGAAAGGTCAGCGGAGAATGGGCAGACTGGTTCGAGATGACAGAGAGGCACCAGTAACTCAAATAACCAACCAAAATCTCTGAGGAACGTTTACAACACCTTGTTGAAAGTATGACATGAAGAATTAAGGCAGTTCTGAAGGCAAAAGGGGGTCCAACATTTTACTAGCAAGGTGTACCTAATAAAGTGGCTGGTGAGTGTATATCAATGCTATATTATGATTTATATCACTTTTCATACATAAATAAACATGTGTTTTGCTTTATATATCCGCTGTTATTTTTCTCAAGTCTCTCTTTATACCCAAAACTGTCACAGCATTTTGGAATTAAACGCTTTTATTTAACTTGAAACTTTCCTACAACCTAAGGTCCAAGCAACACAAATATTTTGGTCAATATAATTTATATTAGTGTTTGTAATACTGGATTGTAACCCCATACCCATGGAAATTACACCAATGCCAAATATATTTTGGTTGATTGACTACATTTGGGGTAAGGAGAGAACTGTGTAAATGAAATTTTTTTGCCAACATATTATTTTACTGATTAATCATTGAGGCAGTTGGTTCTGTTACTCTTATTTCTGTTTATACTGAGAAGAAAGATAGAAGAAAAAGCATTCTTCCTTTGTGATAAAGTTGACCTTCCATTGTGATCTAAGACCAACTGTCCTACCCAAAATCTTCCCTCTGAACATGGCAATTAACAGATGAGTTGAAATAGGAGGGTCTGAGCAGGGAAATCACCAGGTGTTGACCCTTGCTAGTCACTGGAACTACATAAGAACTGAGGAAAAACTGATCTTGAAGGCTACCAGCATCGCTTTACATCTTACCTTCTGAAGAACAGGCATTAGATCTTTGTGCTTCTAAAGTGGAAACAGAGAAGAAAATAATTTTAGATCAGTCTCCTGATTGTTATACGCACACAATGCACATGAAACTTGAAATGCTGTCATCACAATGTCAAAAGTATGTAACTATTAGTCCGTCTTAGGTACCACTCACCCTCTTCTTGTAGTAGATCCTCCACTTGTGATACTCTTTTATCACCACTTCTATCCGTCTCTTCCAGTAACTTCCCTCCAACACAATCGCCTGGGAGGACACATTAAACACAAAATAGAATGAAGCAATGATTATAATGAAGCAATGAATCCAGTGCAAACACTATGTGTTGCAACAAACTATATAACTTCATCAAGGTGTTGGCTGAGGATCATTACTGTAAAAAAAAACAAAAAAAACAAAGAGGCAGGCGCATCACTCTATACTTCTTACACACCCTAAAAACGTTCAGATCATGAGCGTATCATCAAGGTCTATTGTTCAAGTGTCACACTGAACAAACATATACACATTTCCAGTATATTGAGTAGACAGACTGCCATGACATATTGCTATACCTGCTGTATTGAGACATGTTGATGTATATACTCTGATGAACAGGGGAGAAAGTGACTGTCAAATTGTGTAGCAAAAAAAGCAGTACAGGCAGTAATTCTAAACTAGGTTCATGTACAGATACATCTAATTGTATTTTATGGTCACTCTTCGAGATCCACTTTAGCATAGTTCAGCTCTGCTAGCAGGTCAGCTCTACAACATCTAGAGGACTCTATTCTTTCTCTCTAAGAAGGCCACCCAGTCACTTCCGTAACTCTGACCAGCCGTGGATGCATCATCACAGGAATCTTGGAAATCCCAATAGTGTATAGTTGCAGACATGCACTCTCCGCCAGATGCACTCTCAGCCCCAGTGACGTCATGTGCACATGCACCCTCTGCCACAATAGCAGAAGCGGCCCAACGGTACGTTAACATTTGGCTGCTTCTGCTTACCAAGTTGAGAGGGTCATCATCATGATTTTCCATTCTTACCTCAACAACCTTATCATTTTCTGTACATAACACAGCTAGAGAATTCCATTTAATGTCTTTTTCATGAGTTTCAGCAGAAGCCTGTTTGCTTGTTCTGACAATAAACCTGAGCGTATCTTATTATTGTGGTAGGCTTTACTTTGTAAATTACCACATTACCATATTCTATTATTATGAGTATGACAATGATAAAATCCAATCAGTGTAACACATGTAACCCAATAGGGTGTGGTTTGTTGTTTTTGCTCATCAAACCGACAAAACAATGTCACAGCAGAGGGTGTACTGACATCAATAATAAGCTGGCAGTGCTCAGAGACCATTCTCAGAAATCCTGTCGATAAAAAATCTCTTTAAAAAGTGTCATGTTTCATAATTTGGTTATTTCAAACAACATCCAAGCATAATGTTGGAAGTAGAGTGTATTAACTTGCTAACCTATGCTTTTGTTATCAGAAAAATGGGGATTTATACAAGCCCACAGTAATTATATAGCATAGTGGGTGTGCTAGTTTAAATCCCTGCTCTAATAGTAATACTACACATTTTGGCAACCAAGCAATATGTATCTGTAACAAGTCTAGACTCTCTATCTTGACAGAAGTGTTTATACTATGCTTTAAATTAAATAAAATATATAAGTCATGTTCATTTTGCTACCCAAAGCTGTAAACCTACAAAAAGCACATTTGTGGTAGATGTTTCTGTTAAATGGCCAATGAGCACCAAGTACGTAAGTAAGTAATCTGGCAAGTATAATCAGTATGACCCACCTCAGGTTTGCGATGAGCGTCTGCTTCTGACCCCTCCAACGGAGTGACAAACCCACACACTGGATTTTTCCTTTTCTCCACATCTAAAGGATTTTAACAATTAGTTTTCTTTCATGGTAAAGCATTTGAAGGCTTCTAAAGAACTTTTTATATCCCAAAATGCAGAAGTTAGTCTTAATATATACAACATACAGAAATAAGAATCAATGTTGCTGTGCATAACATTATAAACACTGAGGCACAAAATCTTGGTAGCTATTACAGTTACCGAGCACAAGGACACTTAATCTAGTGTTTAATTTCCTGTTTTTCTATCATTCTTTTGTTTCTTTTTTTCTTTTAATATTCAAGCTCTTAAACACAAATCTGGTGCTTTTACAGACTACAGGATCTTACACTGAATGAACCAGGCTCTCCAGATGCCATTATTCAGACGGATTTTATCCCTCCACAGCAGCCTCAGGCCTTTGAAAGACTTCCACTTAGGAGATACTATCTTCCCACTGTAGAGAGACACACACATTTGGCTCAGTTCATTTTTATTCAGTGTGGTTCAGTTCAGTTAAATGTGATTCCTTTTATTGTTGTTCAGTTTAGGGCTGTACAATACAAAGGAAATCTCATTTTGTGATTACACTGCTGCAGATTGTGAGTATGGTATGATAAGGATGAACAATATGGTATCAATATAACATCTTAATGCTCAAAGAGACTTTCTTGTTACACTATACATCCATAAAGCCCATAAAGTCTACCACAGCATATTGGAGTTGAAATTAAATAATGAATATGAGCTCAAAGTTCACTTCAAGCGGGATCACATCCCCAAATCGGTGAACAATATTGTAGATCTCCCCATAGGCAACACCAGAAGCAGAGTTTCTTTCCAGGTCATGCTCTTCCAGGCCTTTCAGTTCCTACATGTTCCTGCTTCCTCCTGGGGTATTTTACTGTTGGTTTTGCCTTGAGTAAGTGAAATGTATACTCAGTTGGATTGAGGTGTGATTTACTTAGCCATTACAGAACCATTGCCTTTTTCTTTGCCTTAAAAACTCTTAGGGTGTTTTCTCAGTATGCTTTGGGCCATCATCCTTCTGATTTGTCAAGCACTGTCCATTGAGTTTTGCAGCATTTTGGCAGAATCTTCAGAATTAGTCTTGCTGCTTTTGTTAGAAGTCACTTCATCAATAAATACAAGGGAAGCAGTTCCACTGGGAGCTGCATTCTTCCTATTTAAGAATGTACCAAAGAGTTGGTTTGGTCATACTTAGTGCTTTTGCTGTCTCTCTTTCTTTAACATTTTCAGCCTAAGGTTCCAATTGCATATGCCACAAACCAACTCTAATAATGAGGGAATAATACACACCTGGCCACCGAACAGCTGAGCAGCCAATGTGCCAATTACTTTTGAGCCCCTAAAAATGGGGAGCTATGTATGAAAAAGTCTGCACTTTAAGTTTTTTTTATCATTTTTATAAAATCTCATATGCTGTGATAAACACCTAAAATAACAGTGACCTTCAAAGTCCAAATATTTGTGGACCTGACTGTACACATCATGACATTGAGGATTGCAAGCAAGTCAGAATGGACAAACTACACAAGCGAAACAGTAGCATCACATTGAAAAAAGCCTATGAGACCGAAGATTAACCAACTGTACTGACATCAATTCAATTCACACTCGCAAAACTAAACTACTTAAAAAGGTAATTGATAAAAAATGAAGAAAAAAAATGGGATAATAGGCTGACATCCAATCAGTGACTGTTATATGCTGCTGGGTGATTTTTTTATGTGATTTGCATTGCATCTTAAATAAATTTGGAAGTCGGCACAGTTGTTTGCATCAGCGCTGTGACTAAGGGTTGCCCTGCGCTATTCTCACCAAAATTGTTCATATCTGTTACTTAATGAGATGGCATTGATTCAGCCAAACTCCCATAAAGCAACAAAAAAATCTGGAGCTTTGTTCAGGAGGCTCAAAACACACCACAAAACAAGCACTACCAATCACGTGTAGCAGTGATGGATTTGCATCATATCAGACCAGCTTGATTGAATTAAAGCCACGGTTCACCAAAAAAATCAAATGTATGCCATTTTCGTAGAACCTGAAATGTCGGTGATAGATACAATATTATGAAACATGTTTGGTGTCCAAAGTTTGCTTCTTTAGTTTGGCTCTGGAGCGCAAGGCTAATATAACAGAAGTCCACTATACAGCGAAAAAGCCAAAGACCATCCTTTACTTACTTTAAATAAGAGAATAAACAGATGATTCCAAAATAGTGTTCAAAAAATTATGAACAGAATGTAGAGAAAATGGGATGCCTAACAACTGTGCAAAACCTGGCAGATAACCAACACCCATCCCCCACCACATCAGATAAACAGTATGTAATGTTTTCATCCTTGAGACAAAGGTGACCATCAAGCTCCACTTTTGCTTCAGATCTGAAATCCACTAAAGTTTCTTCCCATTTTTTCCAACTCAGTGCTATGGGTCTGAAAAGATGTGTAGCTGACAAGAAACCATTACTGAAAAAAGAAATTCACAAATAAAGCAATGAAGCTGCTGATGTCCTCACAACACTAATGGACTGGAAAACATCAATGTGGATTTCTATGAAAAACTGAGAGCAAGTCTTCTGAAAAGAACAGAAGCTGCATTAAAGGCAATGGATGGCACAATAAACGTTGAAAAAATTAAACCTATATTCAGTTGTTAAGGCATTTGTGTCATTTTCTATTAAATATAGTGTTTCTGCTTTTTCCCAACGCTTCAAAGCCATCTTAACTGGACATTGCAATACATAAAGTGTGGTCCCTGACTTTTGCACAGTCAAGAGACAAACTTCAGAGGCAAAAACTTGGGCAATCCAGTATACAGTATATCTACAGTTGTACAGATTTAAATTTTTTCAGCTGTCTGTTAAACCAGTTTAACTTGGTTATCATTTCAATTTGTCATCCCTGAAAACCAAGACTTATTTGTGGCACTGCCAGTGACGTATAGCAGTGATGAGCTCTCGAGCATGAAGAAAAACAAGCCATGTTCAAGCACTAAACCTGCAGTTTTCCACCTATTACACGACTGCAATTAAGCACAACCTGACCACATGTTTTCAACACAGCACCATTTCCTCTACAGTGCCTCTACTAAAATCACACAGAAGCTGACGTGGGCTGAACAAATGAGGCAGCGTTCAGTTCGATTTGTTGCTAGGACTCCATGAAGGATGATAGCTGAGAAGCTGCAAATGGGGAACCCATCAGGAAACCTGCAAGTTCAGAAAGCCCTTCAGAAAGTTCATTGATGTAGAAGAAATGAAAAGCTAAAGCTAACAATGAAGGCCCCGGTGTATGTTCCCGCTAAGATCCGGTGCAAGGGCCTCAAGGTGATAACCACAATGTGCAGCAGGATGACAGGCTATTGAAAATGATCTTGATTTATAATGCCTGTAAAATTGCAGCATTGACTACACTTCTACGGTTCATGGCTACATCTACATTAAGGATCAATATTGGTCAATGTCTGCTTTGATGCCAAGTCATTATAACAGCTTTATAGCTCAAAAACGGGAAGGAGGCCATTGTAAACACAAACATAACAATGTATTTAACTACATAGCCTACTTCTAAAGGCTCTTTGTCCGTGGTAGTCAAGGACAGAGTTATTGTCCTGCGCTTGGAATGCTGTAAATTGAAAATCAATGCCTGGTGGAACTGCCAACTGAATTGTTCTATGACATGATAAGATTTTATAAATCTGAACAGATAGAATTCCTTTTATTCATGGGTGAAGCAGTGTCAATAATACTCCAACGATATCAGCAAAGAGCAAGAAACATAAAATGAACGTAAAATAGGACTGACTCAAGAATCATCACAGCTTTGTCAAGCTGACAGCTTAAAAGAGCACTCCAGCGTTTTTCAACCACTGCACTTTGCTTTCTGTTACCAAGACTGAAATATGGCTGAGAAGAACTATGTAAAAGTATCAGCCACTCCGAGACGTTCGTGGGTAAGCATAGCCTGCAGAGGCCCCGACACCAAACCTCCACAATCTTAGCTACGCATCATGCTAATCTGTGGAGCTGTGCATCTGAGAAGTGATTGGCTATCCAGTAGCGTTGGGGATGGGACGAGACCACCGAATCTCAACCCGGATCAGACCTAGCACAAAATCAGATGGATTAGTAGTAGTAGTAGTTAGGAGTAGTTGGCAGAAGACGTGTAATGTTACCAACATTTATACCACCCATCTTCAACATATTAAACAAAACGAGACTTCCTTTTTTGTTTTTTTTGTACATCCTCATTTGGATGCTGCCCCCAGTGAACATGCTCACGTTACAGGCAAGTATGTTTTTAGTTAGCGGGTTTTCTGTTCTGTTGTCTGTGGTAATCGACAGAACAACTCAAAAGCAGCAGAACAACACTGGAGTATTCCTTTAACCTTTAGTCAAAAGTGGCTATGTTTACATTGCCAACATTTTTGGCAATCTGATTAAACCCCCCGATTATAGATTAAGACTGAGGTGTTCATAACTCACTCTACTCAACTCTCCATTTACACGCACACCACCAGTAATCCATTCCACAATAATGTGCATGTGTAAATACCACTTAGTGTAGACATTACCATGACAACAACCATCACATAAGTCCAGTCAGAATGATACGAGAAGCAGTGTGTTACCAGTTTTCAGCAGGAGCGCCCGTGTTTTTATTTACTTTAAAATTATGTCAGACTCAGTAAGACGTCCTTCACATGTACTTACTATCGAAGGCCGAGAGGAAGGCGGCATGTTCTGAGACACATAAGCTAGACGGCCGTCCCACCACCGTCTTTTAAACTTTTTAAAGTTTGACCAGTTTTTGGCCATGTTGAACATTATAAACTATTGCTAAGAACATTCTTAAACTTTCAGTTTGAGAATGTAATCTGAGCTGGTTTATGAGGAGCCTGGCCTCTTCCTATTTCTGCCGTTATATCAAAAACACGACTGCAAAACGCCAGAGTGCGCCAGCAAGCAAGTCCACAATGAATGGGGCTGTATGGAGCTAAACAGCTAAAACAGGCCCTGTCTAATTACTGGCCCAGAACAGTCCTTTAATTTTAGACAGTAGAAGCATATATTTCACTAAAAAGCCGAGAAAACTTACCTCTATTCTACCTTTTTTTATTATAATTTTTTTTTCACAGCAAATGGTTCTGAGCAGCAGGACGCTGGCATTACTTCTACTGAGTGCTGATTGGTTGGCGAGCAGAGCAGCTCATTGGCTGTTCACGCTCACTGACACATGAACATGCTCAAGTTCAAAAGCTCTTAAACATGTAATATTGGTGTTGAAATGTTTTTCGCTGTTCAGATTCTATTCTTTTACATTAAAAATGTTAAAGCACTATAAACTATGATTTTGCTCAAATGCTCCATCTTAACCCATACATTTT
The DNA here is from genome assembly GCF_015220715.1 of Pygocentrus nattereri. NCBI lineage: Eukaryota > Metazoa > Chordata > Actinopteri > Characiformes > Serrasalmidae > Pygocentrus > Pygocentrus nattereri. The sequence continues at coordinate 10,239,080 of NC_051233.1, read as the reverse complement.
GGAGTCGCTCAGGAGTGCCCTCTAGTGTTTGGGAAATCCAGAAGACCATTACAGAGTGATTCCAGCTTCCCCCCGCGACCCTGACGGAGAAGCGGCTTAGAAAATGGATGGATGGATGGATGGATTACAGAGTGATGATTCTCCACTCTACAAGTTCTCTGATGTAACCCGATACAGGCGTTGACAGGGCTATTATTCTTCTATTTAACAGAATATTTACAGGATTACCTACCTCCTTCAAATTAAATCATTCCAAATGGCTTCAATCAGACTAGTTTATTCTGACTGACGAGGATACATGGACGTATTCTATTCCAAATGAGCTATTAGTCGGATTATTAACGGATTATTAGGCTGCATGTAAACTTGGTTCAACTGTCACTCATAACGCAGGGCACTAAAAGGGAGAGCTCTTTGCAGGGGAGCTTCAGGAGCGAATTAAAACACCTCAAATGGTTCTCCACTGCCTATTTCAGTGCAGTACACAGGCCGTGTATCAGCTTCCACGCCCAAACAGCGCACCATATGACCAATTGAGAGCCATTTGGGATTCACTTTTAGACAGTGGCAGGGTATATGGGACAGGGGTGAGACCTTTAAGACAACATGAGGAGCGGGCCAAGAGTTGAAACAGTCTTGAGTGAGGGGAGGAGAGAGAGAGAGAGAGAGAGAGAGAGAGAGAGAGAGAGACAGATAGACCAAGACACTTATCCTGACCTCAGTTACACTGTAACCCTTGCCTGAGTAGTTGCCAACTGCTGCCAAAGTCCATCTCAGTCTCTGTATGGACTTTATCAGCCATTTCACAGAGCTGCTGTGCTTAGAAAGAAATCCACATTGTACCTGGTAGGTTTTCCGTATCTGTTATCATTACTGAACCAAACTTCAGCACTCACAGATTCATAAAAGAAAGAAATCAAACTAAGAGTTACATTCAAACATAACCTGAAAACCCTCCAAATTGCAGGAATAAAGTTTAGAATAAAAATTTAAGCTGCACTGACACTACAAGAGGCCATTTTGAGGGAGAGTTAAGTGAACTAAAGAGTAAACAGTCTAACTGGCTGCTTTCTCTGCAAAATAAAAGCCCAAAAAATCATTGAATTTGAATTATCTTCTTTTACAGTAAATAAAATAAAAAGGCATGTGAATGTTTTATTGAATATTTTCTTTTAAAACTAATTTTTAAAAATCGTAAATAAAAATGTGAGTGAATGTTTCCACTAGATATAAAAAAACTTAAATAAACGCCTTTTCCTTTAACATAAATAAAATAAGGCAATTAAGCGTTTATTCACTTGTTAGCAAGAAGGTTCTTTAGTAAAAACAATGGTTCCATAAAGAACCATAAACACACAAATGTCCATTTGCATGCTCAGGTAGGTCTTTGTATGGTGAACTGGGTCTTCAGGCTGATGGAGAATGAGTTGTATATGGTTCTATACAGCACCAAAAAGGGATCTTCTACATCGTAACCACAGCAGAACCCTTTTTGGTGTTGTATAGAACCATTGGTTTAACTTAAGAACGTGGGTTTTAAATTGAAAAAGGCGAGGCATCTTTTTCATTGGCTATCTTTTTAAAAAATTAATAAATCAAAATGGCGAGTGAACGTTTCCATTGGCTAATTTCGCTGAAATAGCCGGTGCAGGCGGATGTGGAGCCCCCTCAGCGCCGCTCTCCCACAGCGAGCCCCCTCAGCGCGGTCTGCTCTCACCTGTACGCCAGAGTCATGCACTCGAACAGCCGTGTGAGTGTGGGGTCTATGCTGAGCCTCCTGGAGCTGAAGGGGCCGAAGCTGTACGTGTGGCAGCCCAGTTTGCTCACGGTGTCGAAGTCGTAATCCGCCGAGGCTCCGCTTCTCCGCCGCCGCGCCAGAGAGTCGCTGTGCGGCGAAGAGACCATGAAGTGTCCGCTGTGGATGACCTGCGCCCGGCCGGCGGGGCTCCAGCCAGTGTCGGCGCTCGCAGAACTGTCGTCATCCTGATCCGATTCGGACTCCGAGTCCGCGATTTGGGCCGGTTTCGCGGGGTTGGAGAACTTCTGCGGGATCCTCTCCACCTTCGCCATGGCGAGTTTGTGCTAACTTTGTGCTCTGCCCCTCAGAAACAGCCTAACCAGAGAGCCGTTTGGATAAGAACCACGCCTCGCGCCACTCAGCCTAGCTAACGTTCCAGTCCTAGTCAAGATTTCCCGCGCAGAGACGGGTTTATTTGTTAGCAAGTCCAGATATCTGGGGTTTTCTCGTAAAATGAGGTCAGTCTCCTTTTAGAAAAGTTGTAAAAGCTGCAGTGAATTATGTAACCCGTGGGCTGACCTCTGTCCCGGGTCAGTCGACTGGACTGTGACATCTGTTAAACTCACCACAGCAGGATCGGCTATTTTAGCATAGCTCAGTAGCACAGATCAATAGTATGACCGGAGGAAGATCAGTATTATGGAATGGAGTCTGTTCATATTTTATGAAAATAAGGAATCAGTGGTGTAAACAACACACACACACACACACACACACACACACACATATATATATATATATATATATATATATATATATATATATATATATATATATACATAATAATTAGTAATACTTCTAAAAAGTGTTACTAAAATGACAATCATTGTACATTAAATATAATATCAAGAACTTGTTTGCATGCCCGGATCATATCAGTATATACTTTGGCTGGATTCCATGTACCCTTTTCACTGAAATGTGACCAGTTGAGATAACCTTTCTATATAAAGATATTGGATAACTACCAGTTACCTACTGTAAACATGATTTCTCACCTGTTACTTTGTCTCACAGCTGCTGATTCCTGCAGTGGCCAGTGCTACTACTGTCCAGAGGACTTTTTGGACACAAGAGCAAAGTTAAGAGTAACACATAGAAAACACATACCATGTACACTTGTGTTGAATGTGGTCAAGTTCCATCCTGGACTTGTGAGACCTCCAAATTTGACCACCTCTGAACGTGGTTTGAGTGAATCAATCTTAATCTGGCTTTTCATGATGTCAGGTGAACTCTGAACATGGTCTGATCACTGGAAAACACATGTTGATGCAAGATGTAAGCAGCCTGTCTTTGATCTGAGCTGAGTTGGCATTGGTCAAAAACGGATGGTACGTGTGAGGCCTTCATATGAGTCCGTGTAGGTATGCACCAAAAATTTCATCTCTCACCAAGTACACCTTTTATTTGAACCCATCTTGCAGATGGCACATTGCCATAATGAGCCTTGTGAAACAGTTTCTTCTCTTTGGGCATCACAGAATGTGAAGAGGATTTCCACCGATTTTTCAAAATTTAAGAATGAGTGATTAAAATGTAAACACAGTCATTTAGTGCAGATTAATGTGAAACAGTTTCAGAAAAACTTACACTGATTTCTTTACAGCGGTGGTGACAGGAACCAGGGGTCACAATGTCTACCATATAAGTATTACAATTCAAAATGACCACTGAACCCACATGTTTCCTGAGTTTTTATATCTAATGTTAATAATGGTAAAATAGTGGCATATCGAAAAAAAAAGTTTTCTTTGGCTAGCCTTACAACATAGAGCAGTGTACAACTCCATTTTCAAAAAAGTTGGGACGCTGTGCAAAATGTGAATAAAAAGGAAATGCAATGATGTGCAAATCATTTAAACCCTATATTTCACTGAAAATAGTTAAAAGACAACAAATCAAATGTTGAAACAGAAATGTTATTGTTTTATGAAAATGATATGCCCATTTTGAATTTGATGCCAACATCACGTTTCAAAAAAGTTGGGACGGAGGCACGCTTACCGCTGTGTTTCATCACCTCTTCTTTTAACAACACTCTGTAAGCATTTGGGAACTGTGGAGACACGGCTGTAGGTTTGAAAGTAAATTGTTTTCCCGTTCTTGCTTATCATCTTAGCGCCTTATGTTGCCAAGCCATGTATATGTCGTTCAGCATTAGTGTAGCCTTCACAGATGTGCACGTCACCCATGCCATGTGCACTAATGAACATTGGCCTTTGAACTGTCCACTGATAACAAGCTGAGTGGTCTTTAGCCTGGAGGACACAGTGTCCATGATTTCCAAAAAGAATTTCAAATGTTGATTCGTTGGACCACAGGACATTTTTCCACTTCTGCTCAGTCCATTTCAAATTAGCTTGGGGCCCAGAGAAGGCGGTGGTGTTTCTGGATCCTGTTTATATATTAAGATTAAGTGACTCTTATTAGTCCCACAACGGGGAAATTTCACCTCCACATTTAACCCATCTGTGAAGTGAAACACCACATACACGCTAGTGAGAACACACACACTAGGGGGCAGTGAGCACACTTGCCCGGAGCGGTGGGCAGCCCAATCCGCAGCCCCCGGGGAGCAGTTGGGGGTTAGGTGTCTTGCTCAAGGACACCTCAGTCATGTGCTGTCGGCTCTGGGGATTTATGCTTTCTTCTTTGTGTTTTAGAGTTGTAACTAGCATTTTTGGATGCAGTGATTATTCTTGAATTGTTGTACTATTTGCTTATGCAGTCTTTCACAGAATGTTGAACCCCTCCCCATCTTTAGTTCTAAAAGACTCTGGGATGCTTTTTTAGACATAATCATGTTCATGACCTGTTGTCAACCAACTGTCAGGTGTTTTTTTAGCATTGCATAACTTTATCGGCCTTTTGTTGCCCCGTCCCAACTTTTTTGGAACGTGTTGTAAATTCAAGAGTTTTAAAAAAAACTATAAACTTTCACAGTTTCAACATTTCATATGTTGTCTTTGAACTATTTTCAATTAAATATAGGGTTTAAATGATTTGCACACAATTGCATTTTCTTTTTATTTACATTTTGCACAGCGTCCCAACTTTTTTGGAAATGGGTTGTATTTTAAATACACTCTATGCCAATTGTTTTTTTCATAAAAGTCAATAAACAATGTCTCAGGCATCAGGCAGTATAAGGTCACTGCTTCAATCCCCTAAGCTGACAGTACGTGACTGAAGTGCCCTTGAGCAAGGCATATAACCCCCAGCTGCTCCCTGGGCGCTGTGGATAGGGCTGCCCACTGCTCTGAGTAAGTGTGCTCACTGCCCCCTAGTGTGTGTGTTCACTAGTGTGCATATATGTGGGTGTTTCACTGCACGGATGGGTTAAATGCGAAGGCCTTATTCCTCTGTGTGCAAACCCAGTTGGCTAATGGTTCTGATTAATTTTAGATCAATGTTTCTGGAAGGTCTGCTTTCATCATTGTAAATGATTCTGGCTCATTAAGAAAAGGTCTCTGGCAGTAGTATGTCAAGATTATTTACTTAGTATCTTGAAATAATTACTTATTTTCTCAACATTTTGACTTAGTGCAGTGGTTATCAATCACTGTTCCTGAGACCCCACATTCTGTACATTTTTGAGTTTTATCTCATCTAACACTGATTTAGCTCATTAACAAACTCCATGTGCGCTAGGTCAGGTGTGTAGGTTAGGGAAAATGTGCAGAGCTTCGGGTCACTAGGACTGGAGCTGCGTCCTAAAATGCATACTACCATACTATAAATGCTGTACTAATTAAATGGACTTCTAATGGTGTTAGTAATTAATGGATTTCTAATGGTACTAGTTTTGATGTTCAACTTGGCATGGTAGATGTGGTTTTTGATGCAGCCTGGGGTTCGGACCCTCTGACTATCTCAGAATATACAACCCTGTTTTCAAAAAAATTGGGATGCTGTGCAAAATGTAAATAAAACCAGAATCCAATGATGTTCAAATCATTTAAAGCCTATGTTTAATTGAAATTTGACAACAAATCAAATGTTCAAACTGAGAATTTTTTTTTAAAAATTTTAAAAAATTGAAAAAATATGACTTAAAATTTTGACATATCTCAAATAATGACTTATTTTTGTGAACTTTGTACTTATTATCGCAAAATAATTTCAGTAAATATTTTTACTTAGTATGTCAAAACAATGGCTTGTTCTCTCAAACTTAGTACCTTAGAATAATGACTTTCCTGCTAGAAAAACCAGCATAGCTCTTCACCAGCAAAACCAGCATATGCCATATCTTGGATACTGGTTTTCTGGTCAGAAGCAATGAAGGTTATTAGGCTGATCATCCAAAATACGTTGTGCTAGTTAACCAGCATATACCATGCTGGATGACCAGCTTACACCTCACGAGACCAGCAAGAACCAGCATGCTAGTCTAATCTTTTTGTATCCCAGGGAGGTTATTACACCGACTGGACACTTCATTATGTTATTGTTTTAACATATATTGTATCTATACACATTGTCTACTTACCATATTGGTACACTTTGTAGTTCTACAGTTACAGACTGTGGTCCATCTATTTCTCTGCATACTTTCTTAGACCACTTTTACCTTCAATGGTCAGGACCCCCCACAAGATCACCACAGATCAGGTATTATTTGGGTGGCAGATCATTCTAAGCGCTACAGTAACACTGACATGGTGGCGTGTTAGTTTGTGTTGCGCTTGTGTAAGTGGATCAGACACAGCAGTGCTGCTGGAGTTTTTAAACGGAGAGTGCCCACTCACTGTCCACTCTATTAGACACAACTATCTTGTTAGACAGTAGCTCTTCTGTTGCTGCACAGATTACGTTGGTCATTCTTAAGTCCTTCATCAGTGGTCACAAGATATATGTTGGCTGGATATTTTTGGTTGGGGGACTGTTGGTTGTAGCCCAGCAGTGACAATGAGGTGTTTAAAAACTGAGGCAGTACTGCCGTTTCTGATCAACTCACACCAGCGCCCCAACCACCACCATGTCAGTGCCGCTGCAGTGCTGAGAAAGATCCACCAGCCATGTAATACCTGCTCTGTTGTGGTCCTGTGGGGGTCCTGGCGTTTGAAGAACTACAAAGTGCTCCTATATGGTAAATGGAGCTGATAAAATGGACCGAGTATAGAATCAGTGTATGTAGAAACAGTGACTTTTCAAATGTGTGACGTACTGTCTCAAGGTAATGACTTACCTTTCTGAAATCATTACCTGCTTTTTTTTTGACACAGTAAGTTTATTTCGAGATAGAAGAAGTAATAAGAACTACACTTCCCAGACGCCCAGGAACTACTTCCGTGTTGAGCGGTTCAAAAGTCGCTGATTGGCTGGGCGCCGCAGCAGAAGTCGAGGTGAAGGGGTTTGTTGTTGTCGTCGTCCTGAGTCTGAAGCGCCGTAGTAACAGTTTCCACCTTGTGCAGTATGGACGCGTTACAGAGGCACAGGTCTCTCTACAAGGGCACCACTCCACCATGGAAAGAGACATACAGAAAGGTAAAAGGCCATTTGTGACTGCGTGTGTAAGCAAATGGTATGGATAGCTTAGCATAACGGCCCGGCGGCGGCTAACTTCTCTAGCTAATGTTTGTTTGTTTGTTTGTGAGAGGTTTGGTCAGCACACTCAGAGACCTGAACACTTTAAAGCGTTTCCATTTGTGTTTTACGTTTCCGTGATGCTGAGATATGATCAGAGGTAGACGAACTACACAAACCATGTACTGGAGTTAAAGTAAATACCCAAGGTAAAATATTACTCCAGTAACCGTAGAAGTCCTTACTCTAGACCTCAGCTTGAGTAAAAGTACTAAAGTATTTCCCCTAAAATGGACTTAAGTATCGAAAGTAAAAGTACTAAAAGAGTAATTCTGGCTCTGATATCCTGTTATCATTTTTATAACAAGACTCGCTTCATGAACTCATTTCAGGTGAAAGTCCTCCAGCGTCTCTCTTGGAAAACCAGTCTTTTAATAGAACATCATTAATTAGTGACGCTGATCTCTATTAAAATGGTCATAAGCACAAAACACAGAAGGTAAACAGGTTCCATCAGGGAGAACCGAGTGGCTCTGAAATCACTTTTACACACAAGCAAAGTTTCAGTTTAAGATTACTTTGTAAATTAGTTACAAGTTGAATACAAACTTGCTTTAAACTCAGGATCACAAATAAGTTTTCCTTTATTATATTAATCTGTAGGCCTGTGTTCATAAACATAAACTAACCGAAACAATTTTACTATAAAATGAAAGTGTTTGTATGATTTCAGAAAAAAAAGAAATATGCCAGTCACGACTGCATGTGTGGACATATTTCTATATTGTGGTCTATTTACACAAAGTTAGGTTAGTTCATCATTTAGGTGACGTATGTGCTCCCAAATGTTTACTTTGCTGCACTGATGTTGAACCATGTGCTGCACTGGGTTGGTAGGACCAACAGGTCAAAACAAGCTCAGAACAAAGTGACCGCTGTGCCCTGATTGGTGCTATTGCTTTGCATTTCTTTTGTTTTGACATGTTACATTTTTATACACACAAAAATCAAAAGGAATGACAGATTTCTCAAAGTGTAATGGAGTAAAAAGTGAGATATTTGACTTTGAAATATAGTGGAGTGAAAGTAAACCGTTGCTCAAAATGGAAAAACATAGTAAAGTACAGATACATGAAAAAACTACTTAAGTACAGTAATGAATTACATTTACTTAGTTACTGTCCAGCACTGGATATGATGCTGATATTTAAGCTCAGTGCAGTGAACAAACATTTCTGAATTTGCAACACGTTTGGGTCCGTTACTGTAAAGTCAGTGTAGCACCAGATTCTATTGCTCTGATTATTAGACCGACTCTAAGATCTGTAGCTGCAGCTTCTCTCTCTCTCTCTCTCTCTCTCTCTCTCTCTCTCTCTCAGAGAGACCTGAACACTTTAAAGCGTTTCCATTTGTGTTTTACGTTTCTGTGATGCTGAGATATGATCAGAGGTGATCACCTATGATCTCTCTCTCTCCCCTCTCCTTCTCCCCCCCTTCTCTCTCTCTCTCTCTCTCTCTCTCTCTCTCTCTCTCTCTCTCTCTCTCTCTCTCTCTCAACAGATGAACGTATAAATAACACCCCTGTTCTTCACAGTCTTTAATTAGAATACATATGTAGTAAAACGGTCAGGGTGTCTTCTTACCCTTAGGACTGTTTCATAAGTCTTTGACTGTACAAATTGATGGGGTTTGTGAGTCTGGCGCAGTACATACCACGGCAAATAGACTGTCTGAAATGGGCAAGTTGTTTATAGTGCAGTTCTATCCAGGTGATCACAAATGAGTAGAACTTGCGCTACACCACTTTTTGATACCACTGCTGATACTGATCCAGTATATTTAAATTTAAAAAGTAGTTCGTCATGCCCACTCTGCTCAAACACTCTGCCTTACGCAAAGAAATATACGGCCATATCTGAAATAATGTCAGTACTGATAGATGATTTCTATAGGCATTGGATAGTCATTTTAATTGATACTTGATGACCACTTGTGTTCTGGAAGAATGCAGTGTTCTACAGCACACCATGTTAGCGGATTCATTTTAATGCATTGGCCCAGAATTCACATATTGATGGATTCCTGCTGTTCGTAATAAAGAGAGCTTAATTAAGTGCTATCTAAGGAGTAGCCAGTTAACAATAAACATTACTTCCCCAGCGGTGCGTGGAGAGACTGAAGAACAGTCGGTCCCGGTTACTTGAGAAGTACCGTCAGATGTCGGACTGCACTGGGGACTCTAAGAGCTCTCTGCTCGTCCAGGAGGTCATGGAGATGGAGTGGAATGCCTTACAGTCAGCCAATCAGTCGCTGCCTTCACTGTGGGGGAAAGATGGCATCAAAGACGTAGGAGAATTTTTTTTCTTCACCATTTACCATAAACAAGTTGCAATGTTGGGATGGAGGTCATGTAATTCTGTTTTTGATGCTACAGATGTACAGTGACATGCAGGAATATGATGAGCAGGCAATTTTAGAGGAAATTCAACAGGAGCTCATGTCTCAAGGTTGGTTGTCCATGATTTGTTTACGTTATGCCACATGATCTTTTTAAAAGACATTTGGAAAAGTGAACAGTGCATCATTTTTTTCCCCTCCATCTTGCCCATTAGAACGTTCTATCATAGAGGAATACCACAAAAGCCAGCAATACGAAGAACGGTATTTAAATGTAGTCGTGGATGGAATGGAAGAAGAAGGGAAGCTCATATGTCCTGTGTGTCACGTGTAAGTTCAAACTAATCACTTCATTCTACTGGCAATAATCTAAATAGATGCTAGTGTATTCTTTATTTAGCTTCTGCTTATGTTATGTTACAGGAATAACCTAACAGTGAACAGTCATTTTACATCATGTCCCTGTGGCCTTTATATCAACACTATGGTGAGTGAAAATAAACATGCACATATACACTTTATTGCCAAAAGTATTGTCACCCATGTAAATCATTGAATTCAGGTGTTCCAATCACTTCCATGGCCACAGGTGTACAAAAACAAGCATCTAGGCCTGCAGACTGCTTCTAGAATTAATACAACATTAGTGAAAGAATGGGTCGCTCTCAGGAGCTCAGTGAATTCCAGTGTGGTACCATGATAGGACGCCACCTGTGCAACAAGTCCAGTCGTGAAATTTCCTCACTACTAAATATTCCACAGTCAACTGTCAGTGGGATTATAAAAAGTGAAAGCAATTGGGAACGACAGCAACTCTGCTATAAAGTAGTAGGCCATGTAAAATGGACAAAGCGGTTCAGCGGATGCTGAGGCGCATAGTGCGCAGAGATCACCAACTTTCTGCAGAGTCAATCACTACAGACCTCCAAACTTCATGTGGCCTTCAGATTAGCTCAAGAACAGCGTAGAGAGCTTCATGGAATGGGTTTCCAAGACCAGGCAGCTGCATCAAAGCCTTACATAGCCAAGCGCAATGCAAAGTGTCGAATGCAGTGGTGTAAAGCGCCGCCACTGGACTCTAGATCAGTGGAGACAAGTTCTCTGGAGTGAAGAATCATGCTTTTCCTTCTGGCAATCTGATGGATGAGTCTGGGTTGCCAGGTGAACGGTACTTGTCTGACTGCATTGTGCCAGGTGTAAAGTTTGGTGGGATGGTGTGGGGTTGTTTTTCAGGAGTTGAGCTTGGCCCCTTAGTTCCAATGAAAGGAGCTCTTAATGCTTCAGCACCAAGAGATTTTGGACAATTTCATGTTCCCAACTTTGTGGGAACAGTTTGACTGCGCACCAGTGCACAAAGCAAGGTCCATAAAGAGATGGATGAGTTTGGTGTGGAAGAACTTAACTGGCCTGCACAGAGTCCTGACCTCAACCCAATAGAACACGGGATGAATTAGAGCGGAGACTGAGCCAGGCCTTCTCATCCAACATCTGTGTCTGACCTCACAAATATGCTTCTGGAAGTACAGTTAGAAATTCCCATAAACACACTCCTAAACCTTGTGGAAAGCCTTCCCAGAAGAGTTGAAGCTGTTATAGCTGCAATGGGTGGGCTGACATCATATTAAGCCCTATGGATTAAGAATAGAATGTAATTCAAGTTCATATCTGTGTGAAGGTAGACGAGCGAATACACTATGTTGCCAAAAGTATCTTGAGGTGCTTATTTATAGCAACTGAATTATGACTGGTATTTCTGTAAGACTTTACGGTCATTTCTGGAGCTGGAGCTGAAACGGACAATATGTGTTTAGCAGGTATTTCACTTGCACAGCACTCCGTATATCTGAACATTGTCGTTATTCCTGCAGGGTAGGAATATAACACCAGAAGTACTCCAGCGTCTGCTTGAGGCGAGGGTAACCGAACACATGGAAGACTGTCTCCAGAACCCCGTATTCTCAGTGGCCTCCAACATGGAGGGTTCTCCTAACCTTATGATAAGCTGCAAGGTAACGTCATAGGAAAAGGGGACAAATGGGTTTAAAAATTCTCCACACTAACAGATGTGTGAATCTCTCCATCCACACAAGAACGGCAAAACCGAGAATGCACGTTGCACAAAATATACAGCACAAAGCTAAAGCTGAGCTTTTCTAATATCACTGCTCCACTGTCTCTGAAATGCCCACACAGTCGTGATCAAGCAGAAGTTTTTCTGACTTTCTCACATGAATCAGGTACTTTATTTTTGTCCAAAGTTGATTTTTGTTAAGGTCCGTGCGCAGTCTTCCTCGCTATTAGAGCTTATTGGCCATCTACACATTACGCACTTAATTCCATAGTGATGTAAGATCATCATCCACCAGGATGCCAATGGACCCCCACAACAAGGCATTGGTTTCTGAACTGGTCACCTTTTTCACTACTCATGAGTTTTTCATGAGATTTTTTTTGTTTGCAGCTGAATTGAATCTATTAAAAAAAACTGAGTGCAGTACATTCTGATTCCTGAATAAAAAGTACAACTAAATAAAGCTGTAAACGCCCCCAAATTGCCAAACTCACAAACGACTGTCATCAGATGTGTTCACGGAGTTTTGCCTGCGCAGTACATGAAAATGGCAAGAACCATGCGCAAGTTAATGGCGTGATGTCAGTGTTTCCTTTTGCACATCTGCACAAAAATGCTGAAAATTGAGTTTTCTAAAAATCGCCACACTGGAGGGCATTTTTGAGAAGCCCCATTATCAGGGACCTAAAACACCATTTTCATGTGGACATCAGACCAAAACGCAGAGGAAAAACGTGCCACATTTTGAACAATGTCCTGGACACAAAGAATGTTTATGGGGAGACGCTGAAACTGCTTATTGACTTCAAATGATCTGTGGTAATCGACCATACGGTAAAGATGCAACAGCGGAAGACTAGGTTGAAGAACACTGGAGTACTCCTTTTGAATACAAGATTTTGTATTATTTTGTAATATTGTAATATAATGTTATCTAAATGCAGTGCATTAACTGCATATCTCTTTTCTACAGGCGTGTGATTACCTCTCTGTCGTCCTGTGACCATCTTCTGTGCAACAATGAGGATTATGGGAGTTGAAGTCCTGTAACCATGGGAGTTATTTCTCTCTAAATATTTTAATTTTATTTCTGTGAAATAATAAAGCTATGTTAGTCATTTAACTTTTAAACACTTGCTTTAACAGTATGGTATTTATGCAGGGGTGTAGCTCTTGCTGCTACTTAGGTCAAGGTTGCTCTGAGCAATAGGAAAGTGAGTTATTCTGTACAGTTAGTACAAATATAATAATGCGTATCACATAGTGACTCAGAATTCTTAAGATTAATAGATTTAAAAAAAAAAAAAGTGTTTTAAGCCAAAAAAGTTTCTCAGAGTATCTCAAAACCATTGCAGTTAACGTTGGTAAAGGAGGAGTGGCATGTTGGGTGCAAATGGAACTAAATTCTGCAGGAAGGATTTTGAGGAGGAGGGTTGGTGACCATGGATTATAGCTTTCCAAAGGGGCCATACATTGAGTCACTGAACATGCAGCCTAAGCCAGAGTTTTTCAACTCTAGGGTTTTTTTTTACAGAAACTTCCATTCTTACTGACTTCTTATTTTTTGTCTTCAGATTTGACCAAGATAAGATTTTTCTCAATTTTGTATTATAGACTCAAATCTTATCTTGATGTAGGAATCTTGCATCTTATCTCAAGTTAGGAAATCTGAACCTGTTCGATCGAGGTCGACGATCAACGGTCATGTCTGTTACCTAGCAACGGTGACCATAGGTAACTTAATCAAAATAGTAGTTAGCTAGACAGATCGCTAACTTTACTGTTACTGATGTTAAAACGGGTCAAACAAAACTAATTTGTATACAAGCCTGCTGTAACATCGAAATGTAACAACCATGTAAGTAGAGTATTGTGAGCGCTATGGGCTGTTTAGTCAGCTAAAGCGCTCGGGAAACTGACTAAGCTAAGCTAACATTATTCCTCCGTATAAACACACCTTCAGCTCTTTCTCTTCATTTTTCACCAGTCTCTAATGTTTTATCTGAGTAACGCATGAAGGTAATGGTGTCTAGCATTTCTAAAACGCAAAAGTCAAAGCAATGTTTTCAGTGCAGATAAAAGTAGGTTAATGTCGTTGTGCAAGCTATAATGAAATGTGCTGCCTGTATAAACCAATAGAAACCAGTTAACACACCTCTGGGGGTTTTAAAGATAGGACAAAATTTAGGAAAATTTAGGATGTTTCTGCAATTTTTTTTTTATGTATCAGGAGTTAATGGATAAGATTATGAACTTAAGAACTGTTCTGTAATAGCGTTGATCATGGTGACTAAGCAGATAAGATTTCAGAGTTAAGAAGTTTCTGTAATACAGCCTCTAATCTTTAATCTAGTTTCCTCTCCTAGATTTTATATCACTGAGTAGTGACCTGGTGTCATATCCTCCAGTGACTAGAAAATCCAGGGCCGGATTGGATTCAATACTAACTATGGAACCTCCCCTCATTATCACGTTTCTTAAATCCTTTGACCCTTGCAGATTCAACACAATGACTTGTGGCTCATAGAATGTAGGTCCAAAGTTTGCAATTCCAGGAATTTGAGTTTGGGAAACTGAAGAACAGTAGAGCTGGGAGTGTTCAGTTTTATCTGCAAAACAGCAGGTTTTCGCTGCGCTCAAGCAGGAGCAACTCCATTTAAGTAGCTGGTCTTTTGTGCTTCTGCTTTATTGGCAAGAAAACCTGCAGGGCCTTTTTGTGTACAAGATTGGAGTTGCAGTAGAGCAACAGTTTAAATGGATGGGTCTTGAAGAGGATAATATTGGTGTACAGTCTGTGCAGGTGTTTTGTTCCAGTAGGGTTACACAGCCAACTCAAAAGCAGTCCAACTGATTTCATTCGAAAAGCAATCAATACACTTGTAGGACTGATTTATATTTATTTTTTGAATGCCACCATCCATGTCAGAATGATACAATCATCTTTTCTTTAACAATTCCTAATATTAAACTTTCATTTTAACTGGTTACAGGATGACACTGTTTTGAGGACATTTGACAGTTGGACTACATTTAACCAGTAAAGGGCAATTCACCAGTCTAGGACTAGAGGCTTTAATGATGTCCAAGACATCTTGAGTTTTGTTTCCAGTCCTTAAATGTCAATATCTTTAAACCAACTGAGCTGGTTTATACACCTCAACATTCACAATGTATGCTATGCTTAATTTATTTCAAAATAAAATAAAGTATAAAACATGTTTGCTTTTGTTGTTGTCCTTTAGTATTTCAAATAAGCTGAAAGAACAGTAGAAGTGGAGACTGTGCAAAACTATGAACATCAGTGGCATTTGATGAAGCTATTGAGGTCCTCCAGGAACTTGATGTATTCTTGATGCTCCAATGCCGTGCTAAGCTCAACCAGCTCATCTGCAAAAGTGTTGTCAACACCCCGGTCACCCAGGAAGTCCATCAAATGGTCGTACAGTGCCTGTGGAGATGCATTAACACAGTTACATGCATTTTGATGCTTAGAAATACAAAATCCAGGTTCAAATTATACTTCTACTCTAGTCTATGTTTTCCCTGAGTTCCATTTTAGCCAGTCAGATTAAGTTCATTTTTGTATTCATTTCCATTGAATTCTGTTGGCCCAAAAAGAGAAGAACAGAACTTCACCTTGCTTAGAGATGCTAAGAAGTACCACTGCAGTTCTGGATGTTGCTCAATACTTACAGTACTTGGGCTAATGCTGCTAGCAAATACTAGAAGTCAATAGTCACCCAATTACACCCCCCAAAGTTCTCAACCTGCACAAATCACAGCCAATCACACTTGATTTAGGTCACTCAAACTTGTCAGTGTGGTTTAGGATACAGCAAGACTGTCAGCTATAAAAATAAATAAATAAATAAAACTTAATGTAGCTTATTGCAGCAGCCAGCTAGTTTAGACAAGGCCTGTGTGCCCAATCACAACTCACAGCAGGTCAATACTCAGCCTTAAACCACACTGAAATCTATGTGACCTTACCGTAAACCTGGACGCACAATAAGAAGTTTAGGGGATTTTTACACAAACCGTTTTGATGTCTATCTACTGTGCGTTAGCAACTTTAGCCTTGTGGCTCCAGTTTCAAAATAAAGAAATAAAGTTTGCACACCAAACATGTTTTGGCTGATCAACATCGGAGTTAAATGGAAAATCACTGCCGAACCATTCTTTTAAGCTGATAGGCCACTTTAATGCAACAATGACTCAAACAGACATAAAAGTAACAATACTCTTCCTTTACTATAGGTTTATTCTACTCTAGTCACCTCTGAATGAACAAACAGCAGCAATTGTAACCAATTCATACTTTTTTTTTCCCCCCAAGTTTCTACTAGGTTTCCATGTGGTACTTCATCTCCACCTCATAGTGTAGCAGAATTATCAACTTGGATGGATTTCGCTCTGAATAGCCAACTATAGTTTAGTTTTAAAGATGTTACACTATTTTAGATGCTTTTCAAATTTACACATCAGATTACATGCAAAATGAGTTATAATCTCACACATAACTCCGGCTCTTACCCAGTCCAGAGAGTCTGTATTGAGTGTGTAGCTGGTCTCTTTCCAGTCTGCATCTCCTTCAGGCTGAAAACTCACTTCCCGGATGGCAAAGATATCACTCTCCTCTTCCCCTTCGCCATGACCAATCTGCTCAGAGACAAACATCTTTGGATGTAATATCCAATATATGGGCATTAAAGCAGTTCAGGCTGACAAGCTTTCAGGTTACCACTGACTGAACACCATGTGTTAACCTACCCCACTGAAATAAGACAGCATGGTATATTCATTCAAAGTGCTTGTTCTATGGTGCTGCGTCAAAGACTAACAAAAAACAGATTCTTGGTAGTTCAAGCGACTTACCTCATCTTCTGGAAAATGACAGTCAAACACCAGGGAATTTTTCGCCCCCTGTTTTGTAACTTCAATGACAAAGTTAGGTGTGGAGACAAGGTCAGGCTGAAAAACAAAGAAAGCCAAACGTCAAACAAGCCAGTTAGTATCCTTAGAGAATTAACAGGCTACTGACTGCTGATGAGGCTGTAGATCTATCATAAGGCACAAATAACTAAAGGTGCTGTAGCTGGTACATCAGACAGATCCAAATCTTCTTAGCTGAGTCACATCTAAATTCAGTCTAGAGCGACAGACCAGAAAGAAATTTCACAAAACCCAATTTCTCATTTATCCCAACGACTTAAAAGAGAGCTTCAATGATGTTTCAAAACATCTGCATAATTAATATCAATATGTAACTCTTCCTAACTCACTCCATTGCTACACTGCCTTCAGTGGCTTAAATTTAAAACTCTGATGCCTGCCTACAAAGCCAAAAATGGGCCACCTTCTCCTAAAGGAAGGTGGTCAATACTTGATCTGTATCTACTGGCTAGAATACATTTGCTCAGTGGACAACACAGCACTTCTGCGAGTTTCTTTGTATAAAAACTGGAGAAGTAAAGAAAGTAATTCATTATGAGTTGATGCAAAATTCTTCACTCTACAGACACTGAATAACAATTGCTGAATAACAGTTGTTCAGGACAGTGATGTAATGTCCCATCCACAAACTGGCCAAGAATAAATTGCCCAATGCCTGACATTTTATGATATTTTTGAGGTAATATTTGGCCTAAACCATTCAAAGACAAAGTAATCCACAAAAAAAGGTTAAATGAGAAAAAAGTTAATTCCTAATATCATAAACAACTAAGACACATCTGTTTACTATTAGATAGTAAATAAAATAAACGTCTGATCTGTAGACATTGCATCCGTAGGTTCCTATCACCACCACTGTATATTAGAGAGTACATTTCTCTACAATTAATTTCCCATCAAACCACTCCGAATGACTTTGTTTATATCTCAACTGAATTACTCGAACTTTAAAAACAAATCAGTGGAATTCCCCTTAAAGCCAAAAGTGTGGACTGCCTAGTAGTCCTCATTTTTGGCTTTAAGGGGAAGGGGAAGACCCTTAGCCTTCTTCTATTGGGATGGCAAGACTTTTGGACTTGGGTTATGTGATGTGAAATACCCTCCAGACATCTTCCGATCTGTCACAACCCATTTCCTGAAACATTTCTAGCAATAAAACGTATTTATGCAACTTAACACTTCAGCAACAAGCTGCACCAGTTTTACAACTATGGGCACATTAAGCTGAAACATATAATTTAAATTATGCCCACGCATTACTAAATCAAAACAAGCTGCACTACATGTTGTGCTAATGAAAACTCCACCAGGTGTGTGTTACAACATCCAGGACTTTCCTGCCATCAGTGAGGGACTTTACCTCATTGTCTTCTGCTTTCTGACCCTGCTCTGGCTCCTCCTCCATGGTTGGGGGAATACTGTTGTTAATGTTGAATGTGACCGTCACCCTGTAAAAGAGAAACTAAAGGCTTATTTTCAGTCTCAACCCATCGGCTACGTGACTATTGATGCCCCAACATCAGATGAGGTTTTAGAGTTGCTTTATGAATGTATATTAAAATCTTACTTCTCTCCAGAGATAAAGCGAACAAGTTTGGCTTCCGTGCCGTTCAGTTCGAGCTCCCATCCTCCCGACATTTTGGGGAGGGTCTTGCTTTTCTGGATCTTCCTCTCCTCCTTAATTTCATCTGTGAGAAATTCTGTGAAGGCTTTGTCACCTGGAAGACAACAGCAAGAAAAGAGTTACCCAAAACATGTTTGGGGGATCAATCAGACAAAAAAAAAAAAAAAAAAAAAAAAAAAAAAAAAACTTAGAGAAGCACAGGCTTCTCGATCTGGCTAATGCTGGCCATTCGAGTGCCTGGGGGGGTCCAACAGTTCTCTGACTTTCATTAGTCATTCAAGGTCACATTCAGGATGTGAATGAACAGTATGTGACCTAAAATGAACGTGGGCTCTGTTACACACGCAGATACGTTTCTTTCCATTTAATATATTTAATGAACTGCACTATGCCAAGAACTAGCTATACTGTATATATAAACACCTAAAATTATGGCATTAACTTAACCTTACATGACACATGTAACAACTCCAGCCAATTAATATGTGGTACAGGTGGGTGATATGGAAAAAAACTAATATTGTGATTCTTCAAGATTTTTTTTATTATATATGAGGTCATATTTATCATTTTAGGCATCTGATCAGTTGAAACTGAAAAACCAGTGGTGTTACACTTAAAATACTAACAGAAAAGCGTATATCATGATCTTTAGTCAATATTTGACACACTATGGTGCACTAAATCCAGGTAAACATGATTTTGCTCCCTTTATAATGAAACGGGTCAGTGCTCTGTTAATACTGAGGGCACCCACGATATACTCAGAAAATTGTACTGTGACATAATTAACCACGATACTGATACCTACTAACATACTGTCCAGCCCTAGCATGAGGTTAAAATTCTACATTAACAGAATTATTTAACATTAACTCGGAGCTAACGAAACCGCCAACTAGCTAAGCTAACTGGCTCCGGCTCCAAACTACTAAGCCGGTTAACGGCCGACACAAGACGGTACACAAGCGGCTTATTTCCCCTTTACCTTCTGTGTGGAGACCCCCGCAGCCGCAGGGCACTGAAGGAAGGACTCTCTTGGTGGTTAAGATCTTCGGCCTGGAGCCCGAAGTTGCGCCGTTGCTGCTGCACAGCATCCAGATGGAGCGAGTAAACGGGCGAGTGGAAGCCGAGCTGGGAGCGCACAGAGCCGGACCAACCAGCGCCTCAGCGGCGCGGGCGGGGGCCTTGGTGGAAAGGCGAGCGGCGACGCTGACCGCACGGCTTAAGGACTTCAGCATGGCTGCCTGTTCTACAGCGAGGCGCAGGGACGGGACAGCCTGGACACACGTGGGGAAGGACACGGGGACCGCGGACCTGGCGAAGCCAGACACCTTATAGAAAACACAACCGGAGTTCCGCTTCTGAACCGTCTGCGTAAAAGTCCCTCATGATTTCATCACTCGGCCTAGTTGGGTTTAAAAGCAGTTTAATTTTCTCATTCTTTCTTTATTTTTGTTAGTGACCAAATATGATTATCTTCGACATCTTAAAAAAATATCATATAAATCAGTGGTAATGTAAAGGAATGAACAACTGCATGTATACTCGCCCGAATGTCTTCCTCTCAGCTGTTATTCGGGCAGCTGATGTAACTGAAGACGTAAAGACTGCAAGGGTCTCAAATGTAGACAGGGTACCTGTTGTGTTTCAAGACCGTGAAGGAGTAAAAGGCTTTTATACTTAAATAATAGGCGAATAGTTTCTCCATTTTCACTTAATGTTCTCAACTGTACGTGTCTATTAAAAACTAGATCTTTTATTTTAAAAATAATTCTTTCAATTATATAAAATCTCCTTTTAACAAAATGTTTTTAAGTCAAGCTTTTATTTTGAAATGCATTTTCTAGTCCCGGTATTGGGGCTGGCTTCGCAGTGCACGCTCCGACCTGTGTGTTGGGATCAGCGAGCTGAGTGTGAGGATAAAGGTTTAAAAGTCTGAATTTAAGCGCACGACTTCGTCTAAGTTCACTTCGTTCCCTTTTTGAGAGGTAGGTGAAAACACGGTGTCATCAGGGGCTACAGTCACCACGTAAATATGTGACATTTAGGTAAAACAGTTCTATGTTTTTGGCTACACGAGGCTGAAACTGGCTTTCTTTACCGGTTACTTGTTATATTTTCCGTTCCACCTTAAATGGTGCCCATACAGGCAGTAACTGCGGCCCCGTTTAAGGTGGAACAGAAAACATAACAAGTAACCGGTAAAGAAAGCCAGTTTCAGCCTCGTGTAGCCAGAAACGTGGGACTGTAAACTCTTGCCTGCAGTGTTTGTCTATTTTGAGGCTCTTCTTCATGTCTGTGTTTTAGAAACGTGCTCGCCCCCTGCAGCCATGCAGCTGTGCGGAGTTTGCAGTGAACAAATTCCTAAATACAGATGCCCAACATGCCGAATACGATAGTAAGTACAGATGACTAGGCGATGAAGCTCAATCCTAGTTAGTGTATTACTCTATTGAATGATAACGTTAATGATGCTTCACACCAAAGTGAACTGCTGTACACACACACACACATATATATATATATATATATATATATATATATATATATATATATATATATATATATATATATATAGAGGGTGAGTCAAAAGCCACAGGACAGGTTTTATTTTATTTTCTTATCGACATTTATCTCTGGGGTCATCTCAAACAAATTATGTATGCTGAGAAAATCTGCAACAAACACCACCGTCAGCACCACATCATGGAGGCCTGTGACAGCATTTCTCCAGAGATTCTCATGCGGGTTCATAACGCTTGGATCCTGCGCCCTCAGCTCTGTGTTCAGCACCAGGGACAGCACAGTGAACACGTCAAATAGCTGTGCATCACAGGCAACGTTCCCAGTTGTTATTGCAACTTTCTGTTGATCTCTTGTGGTTCAAAAGTTGTATTGCAAATCTGATTGCAGCAATCGATTTCCGAGACAATTATGGTCTTCTTTGCTCTGCTACATGACCACCTTCCCATTGGAAAAACCTGCCCTTGATCCAATAAGGTGGCTTTCAAGATGGCGGCTATGGTCTGGGCATAGCTTAAAAGATAGGCTCCCTCACCCATTACTTACTGGGGTGTTGGGATCTGTCATTTTCCCTTTCGTTTCTGAAATAAAACGGTGTCCTGTGACTTTTGACTCACCCTGTGTGTGTGTGTGTGTGTGTGTGTGTGTGTGTGTGTGTGTGTGTGTGTGTATTCACACACGCACACACATTCTGGATTCTGGTTCCATTGGCTTACATTAAAAGTATACAGAAGGAAAAGCAAAGTTACCATTTTGGAGATACAATGTTTTCTTCTGGCAACAGTGTTATATCAATATCACAGTGTGTCTGACATGGTGTACCAGTATAGACAATATACCACACAGTTTTATCATGGATAAAATTAATTTCTCTCACTCTCAACATATCATTTGTGTTTCTGTCCATATATGAAGAAACTACAAAGACAACCTGTTTTGAAGTCATTGGTTTTTGTGATGTTACAAAAAATCAGCATGTTTACATAAATCTGCCTATTAGCCTACAGAAGTTTAGTCCCACCCACTCACCCTGAGGTTATGAATGGTCTTTTAACCTTAACTGCTTTTTGCATGAGGCACAATGCAGGGGGTCCAATCAGAACAAGGTTATTTTATCTAAAGACACAGTAATAAAAAAGGGTCCATCCACAGCACATACTCCGTCAATCTGAAGAACCCTTTAACGATGCAGAGAGCCCTTTAATCATGTAAGGGGTTCTTTCAGTGTCCTTGGTTCTATATAGACCCATTTTCTCTTTACTAAAGAACCCTTGAAGAACCATCAATTTTAACTGTGTTGGCTGTTTAATATCATTCTAGCCACTTTCTTTGAATGTAAACAGTAATGTTTGGTTTCTGTTTGGTCATAGTTGTTCATTGGGTTGCTTTAAGAAACACAAAAGTGAAGGTAAGTCATTTTACTTTTTTATTTTTATTATTATTATTATTATTATTATTATTTAATATTACATCTTTGTTTTTAAGTGTCTGATTGTCAACTCTCTGTTTAGCCTTTCTAGTATATTTGAGTTAGTCCGCTAACCCATAGCATCTCCCAGGCTTAACGGTGATGGAAAAACATCACCTCTTTGTTATGTAGATTCATGCGAGCAGGTGAAAGAATGTGCAGCTCCGGTCACCACACCACTTCCAGATGCCTGTCAGAGCAGTGGTGAGTTTTTACCTTACACTACATGTCCAAGAGTATTTAGAGCCCCTTAGAATTTAACAAGTTTAGCTACTTTAACAATCTCCCATTGTTAATACTGGCATTCAGTACATACACATCTTGCATAATCTTGTAGTTCCAGGCAGAAGCCATGCTTAGCTCCAGCCCAAGTTCTCAAAGTTCTCTCCCCTCTCTCAATCAGCCTCCCCTCAAACTACAACCATAAGTTGAAAGCATGAGCAGAACTCACAGAAGTTGTGGAATAATGACATTTTGGAGGAAAGACCATGTCTGAGACCCCTACTTTTTAATTTAACACCCTATAAATTCCCATCTCTATCTTCTGTTTCTGGTTATGATGTTTCAGTGATCTCCAGCGCCCCCTCTCTTCCCTGTTCCTCAGTCCTAGGTCAGTTCTATCACAGTTATAAGGAGGGGTCCAACCTTCTGGCTCTAAGCAGAAGCTGTTCAGAACTCTAGCCTAGTTCTCGAAGTTTTCTCCCCTCCCTTAGTCTTCTTTCCTGCCACCAAAGGCACAGCCTGAGCTCACAGACTCTTTAATGAACCACTTGATTTTAAACACATTGGATACAAACTTTTGCACTGGTGTGATTTCAGCTGACCAGCCCTGGACTGTGGATGATCTCCTGGATGAGGGCAGCGAGTCAGACAGAGTTCCCCTGGAGAAACTTCGGCAATTAGGTATCGCAGTTTTGTGTGTTCATTAAATGATGGTTTGTCATTGATACATACCTGTTAACTGTCAGATAGTATATAAGATCATGACGGGCATCTCTATCATGTTAGTAAAAGCAATAAGCCACGAGTTGAGGATAACGAGTGTTCTGATACAATGTGTTGTAAATTGGTTTTGATAATTATTTTAAACCACTTGTTAATGGAGTTTAATCACTGTAATGCACATAAGCTGTAACAAACTATGACATGGTAAAAGGCACCAATCTCCAATAAGTCATTTATTTCCATTATTTATGATGGCTGTAAACAATTCTTCCACCAGTTCTTCTAATAGTATTCTAGGGTTGCTAAGCAACACCACAGTTAAACAGTGCTACATGAACATCAGTGATTTTTAATAATTTGGCTCTGCATACAGATTTCAGTTTGTGTGTATGTGTGATCGTAAGTGTACATACTGAGCATTTGATAGCAGCTTTGATCATAGCTCAGGCAAATTTTAAAATTGTTTTGTAAGATGCTCTTCAGCACACGAGAACAAGGATTTCTTAGTTCTGCACCATCATTACATAAAGTGCTATTTTTGTCATTGACTGTGTTGATGCAGGGGAATCGGAGGCCCTTATGACTGTGCTGCAGAACCCCCACCTCAGGGAGCTGCTGAGGACAGTGGATTCTGCTGAGGACAAAGCAAAGGCCATGAAGAAGGCCATGAAGGAGCCGCTGTTTGTGGAGTTTGCTGACCAGTGCATGAAAATTATTGAACCAGCAGAAGAAGGAAATGAAGAAGCATACTGAACTGATGAACCTTAACCAGACCAGTGCTCCTAAGAAAAAGCATGGCTGGCATTATGTGTGTGTGTGTGTGTGTGTGTGTGTGTGTGTGTGTATATATATATATATATATATATATATATGTGTGTGTGTGTGTGTGTGTGTGTGTGTGTGTGTGTGTGTGTGTGTGTGTGTGTGCGCGCGCACGCATGACTATGATGAATTGTTTTGGCTCACCTGAAGAACATGGACTATATTTCCATTCTAGGCCTGGCTTGGGTGCTTTACAGTTTAATAAGGTGTGAACTGTGCCAATTCAAGACTTCATTTACAAGTGTGACACAATATAGGCTCATGTTTTCTAATATAACTATTTTTTCTCTCAAATAAAATGACATTTTGTATGATAGAGAACTTCACTTGATTTATACAGAGTAACCTGTAAAAGTAAATGAATCAATATCTTGAGTTTATAAAATAGATTTATTTATTTTTTTAGCATCATCTTTAACATTTTGTGTTCATACTTCCTGTTTTTTGACATACAATACTTATCCAATGTCCAGAATAATTTTCTAATGCAACATAGCACTGCATATTTAATTTATAAGCAATGATTGTTGTCTAGGCCAAAAAACAGCACATAAATGGTTAGAATAGTCAACATTGTGGCAGCTGTAGCAAAAGTAAGTATAGTTGCTTTGTAAAAACACTGAGATTTGGTCTGTTTTGATGTATGACCTTGTCATATTTGGCCTTGAATGCCCTGAGCATTATATAATTTACTCAAAAGTGATAGCCAACATTGGACTTAAGCATTTCCACAGTAATGTCCAAACAGTATCCTGAATACACAGACTTGTAGAGTATCATAAAACGTTACAATATGTCAAGCACTCATAAGCAAGTTCCCAATAATTCAGCAGCATGAGATCACTCAAAGTACTTGAACACTGTTCCAATAACTTAGTGTTGTGATTCCAGATGAAGGAAAAGTGGAGTAAAAATGTAAAGCACATACAAAAGATGATTTCGGTCTAGTTTGGCAAGAGACAAAGAAATACTACACTTCCCCGTAAAAGTAGTGTGACATTTGTCTGTGCAATAAGCCTTAAAGAAAAGTATAAAAGGGTATAAATCAAGTACACAGTACTAAACAGTGCAGATACATTCCAGTCAATGCCATATTTTCCCTTTTCTGAGTTACAGCGTGTCATAAATACGAGTAATACTTGGCAGTTCTACAAAATCAAATACAGGTGGTTTATAAATCAATCAATGGCAGGCCTTGCATTTATTAAGTTTAGTTTATCAAGTAAGATTTAAATGACTAGGCTTAACGTACCTCAAACTAAGCCATGTTAGTCCCAGTCAGAGCTGTGGATCTATCAACAGCAATTTCTACCAATTAAGCAGACTTTCTAAAGACACTGATTACACAGGTATAAAACCAAAGTGTGTAGTAGGTATAATCTCTGAATAAATATATATTATATATAAAAAGCCCACAGTACATTGCTGCCTTAACATTGCATTAAGAACCAAAGGCACCCCATGCATGACCAACCTGAATATATACAGCATTCAATTATATTCCATTAAGGCAGCTTCATGAATCACCTCTTTGTGCTTTGTCTTTCAATCTTATGTGTGCTTTTAAAGGTGCAGTGATTGGATTAAAGCTTGCTTGGGTAGTGCTGAGGTGAGTGGTGAGGACAAGTGTTTACGCAATTAGGTTTTCTCCAGCAGAATCTGGTTGAAACCCGTCACTCCATCTGCATTTTGTCCTGGGTGCATGTCGGCGTAGCGCAGGGGGGACCGCCGCAAATGGAGCTTCACAGAACCCTGAGAACAGTACAAACACAGTCAGGCACAACTCACTGAAAACCAAGGGGAGTAATACCTACCGCTAGGTTAAAGAGGATTTCAGAGACATAAATATAAAACTTCTTACACAATAAGCGATCAGGCATAACACTTTCTATGCTCGTTGTCCATTTTATCAGCTCAACTTACTATATAGGTGCACTTTGAGGCTCTACAGTTACAGACTGTAGTCCATCTGTTTCTCTGATACTTTGTTACCCTGTTCTTCAGTGGTCAGGACCCCCAAGGACCCTGTCAGAGCAGGTACAATTTGGGTGGTGGATCATTCTCAACACTGCAGTAAGACTGACATGATGGTGGCGATTAGTACGTGTTGAGCTGGTCTGAGGGGATCCAACACAGCAGTGCTCCTGGAGCTTTTTAAACACCTCAGTGTCACTGCTGAACTGAGAATAGTCCACCAACCAAAAATATGTCCAAAATATGTTTATCTCCTCTTGTCCAAGTAGTAGCTACTTATGTTTTGTTACACTTGCTCTGTATATGTGACAAGTGTGGCGTAAAGAGTCACCCCTAATAATTCAGGCTAAATCTCCATAGTCTCCATAAATCTGAAACCACTACCAACTGGCCAAATTTTCTCAGTCTATTTTCAGGTCTCACCCGTGGTTGTGCTCTGATGGAGGCCACTCCCTGGTCAAACTGGTTGGTCTCCACCTTGTATTCTCCATGCCTGAAAGGGATCTTCAGAGTGGCCATCAAGGACATGACCTTCTGGAAGCCAGTGGCAGTAAGCGCCACTGTGATGTTGGGGGCAGAGGCCATGGCCAGGCCCAGCGGCCAGCCGTGCACCGCCACAGGCTCGGGAATGCTGGAGAGCTGCACCGACCCTCGTTCCTTCAGCAAAGGGTCCAGTGCAGGCAGCGAACAGGACTCCTCTTCCTCCAGCAGGTCCTCAGCATTATCTAGCTCGGCCTCAGCCAAAGCATCCATCTGAGCCTGAAGAAGAGAAAAACGGAGAAAGAAGAAAGACAAACAACAGAATTAAGTATGCAAAAAAGGAAACAACAGAAAGACCCCAAGTTGTAAATAGTTTAAAACTCACCCTCCAAGACCTCCATCTAGCCTGGATGACTGAGGCAGCTTTGTGCCATCTTCTCACCTCTCTCCTGACCAGCCAGGCCCGCACCACTGATGACACAGAGAGACAGAGAAAGTGGGTGTAGATGAAATAGAGAAAATGTGCGATGGACACAAAATGGACAATCTTTCATAGATCAAAACACTAGCAGTCATTTTGAAGCCTGAATTTTATATATACAGTTGTATGCAAAGGTTTGGGGACCCCATGTTTTCTGAAAATAAGTAAACACATTTTGTACAGAGGACAGCACTATTTAATGCACAGCTACTGTTTATTTAACTACTGCATTTAACGTATTAGAAAACAAAATGAAAAAGGCAGCCTTTGCAAATGTTATGGCACATTTCATATTTTACTTTTTCCATTACATCAAACTCAGCAAATAAACAGCAGAAATGGTAGCCAGACAACTGACAGCCTGCACTGGTACATTAAAGTCCAAGTCAGCTTTGCAATTCTTACTTATCATACATGTTGAGTGAGGCATGAAATGTTTGCTCCAGGACATGGTGCTGTATTTAACATGAAACAGCAGCAGACAAGAGAGACAATAATAACATATAATACAAAAAAACTGCCCTCCAAACTATACAGCCATTAAGCACAGGACAGTGGACAAATGTCAGTTGTTTCCCCAGCAAACAGAACCACATTTCACTTGGAAGTGGACTGAGAACCACGATTTTTTGGCAGAATTGAAATTAGTGAGATATAATTTTAGTGCTTTGAGCATTTTTTAGGCTAATTGCACACACTGGTCACCTTTAAATGTGACAACTGTGAACATATTTATTTATGTTGGTTTCAGGATTGTATGTGTACTTACATTCACTAATGTGAACAACTTTTTCAATGAGTTGAATGAGCCACATCCATGCAACTGTACTAACATATATACATAAGACAATAATACAGAAATTGACAATTTTATTTATGCTGCTTTTTGGAGTGCTGCTCAATTCATGCTGTTTATTCTTTTCTTGCATTAGATTACATTAATCTCCACTAGGAAGTTGTTTAATTTGTATCATCCATTCATATATCTGTCCATCTATCCGTCCAGCCGAACTTAACGTTGTATTTTATTCTGCAGCTTGGAATTTACTGCCGGTGCAGGTATCACTGTCTAATCCTTGCATGTAGGTGTCAAGTGAGGGTAGTGTCAGGTCAGGTGCATGAAGTCCAGACACACACAGGTGGTATCTGTGACTACAGACCCAATTTACAGAGCAGGAATGGTGTCAGGACAGTCTCACTGATGGCAGAGCTGATGACCGTCTCTCTCTGTCTCTCAAAATCTATACATTCAGCGTCACTGAGCAAAAATACTGATCCAAGATCCATTTACACATATCTGGTATGAGATGAAGGACAGATCCAGATCTCAGGTCAGGTTTATTATATATGCTTCTCTTATGCTGCAATTTATTGTACTCAGAACTCAGGAAAATACAATCTGAATAGTCCCCAAAGGGGAAGTCAGAATTCCACCTTTCCTGAGTTTGCTGACATGTACCTGATGTCCCAGCCAACATTTCCTTTACATTTCACTTGGCTTTCTGTTAAAAATGCGGTCAAACAAACATTAATGTAGATCCTCTTGAGATGCAATTCCATGATTTGCCAAATAGTTCACTGCGATCATTCGTAATTTTCAGAAGAGAAGCACTGGAACACAATTAAACTGGAAAGAGTACTGAAGAGTATCCAACTTCCAAGTAAAAGCAAACAGATTCCTCTTCTACGTATTATTTTGTTCTGCCTGGTGCACTGTAACACTATTGTTCCACAACACCACATCAGGACAGCACAGCACTCGACTGTACAGGCAGCCCATGTTAATCCAAGAGTTCAGCAAATATTCTTTAACAACACTCCTCTTATCTCAAATTTAATCCACCAGATTTCTGAAGGTAGCTTTTTTAGTTTTGCACTGGAGCTACAAGGCTAACACAGTTATACCAAGGAATGAAAGCTTATACCTACCAATTTGCACTGCGAAAACTGAAGATTATCAAGCACTCACCTCAAACTGCATAAAGTTGTTAAGTAATCTCAGACAGACACCAAACATGTCTTGACTGACTGACTGACTGACTGACTGACTGACTGACTGACTGACTGACTGACTGACTGACTGTACTTAACAGGAAAAATTTGAATTTGGTCAAATTAACGCTTTACTGCTCTGACAGACTTTGCCATTTGTGTGGATGCTGTACCTGCTTGTATCAAAGTGGCCGACTGCGTCCTGATAGCTCTCTGGCGCCTCTGGTATCTGCGCCAGCAACACTGGATACAGAAGGCCTTCTGAGAGCGCACTCTATCTCTCTGCTCCTCCAGCAGTTCCAACTACGCATGGTGAGAGAGCAATCATTTTACAGTAAAATAACAGCAGTCTTAAGGGGGTATTACATCATTTTTAGAAATGTCTATGCAATTCAATCACTGGGATGTAAATAAAGTTATTCCAAGTGGTTTGATATCTCTACCATGAAAAGGCCAACACAGTAACACAAAACTATCATAAAACAACCTCAGGTGTCAAGCAAAGTATTTGCACCCAATTCATGTAATAACATATTATTAGCTTTTAGAGGGACTAAAGATTCTGGATGTCTGGTTCCCATCACCACCATTGTGAATAATTGTGATTTGGTAAGTTTCTCTAGGACAGTGTACATCAAATCACTCTGAAAGGGTGTTTACATCCCAGTGATTTAATTGATATGTTCCAAAAAGAACTGGAATTTCACTAATACAGTTAAAAGTGGTTTAAATAAGAATGAATGTATAGAAATAAATTGATTTAACTTAAAATATTCTTACAATTTCATAATGAGAAATTAGCTATATTGTCTAGATTCACGTGTTCAGTATTATTTCTGCATTACCATGCCATGTGTCAGAAACACTTTAGTCTTTCCACAGTGCACCATCAGATTATTGTTGTTGGGGTTGGTGGAGGAGTCAGAAGTCTTCAGGACTGCATTCAGAATGTCCTGCACTACAGGACCAAGACTGGCCTCCTCTCCACTCTCACCGCCTAGATAGTGGGGGAGAAAGGTAGAAACATTATAACCAGTCCCACCCTGAACTGGTGGGCTTCAACTGCCTGCAGTTTTACTGAGTTTTAAAAACACATTTCATTATTTTTCTTCTAGGGATGCACTGATATGGAACTACTCGGCTGACAACCAATAATTAACATTTGGCCTGATCATCTTGCATTTAAAATAAGTTCACACTTTAATCTACACATAAAGTGCAGAAAGCATTAGTCAGTTTAAAATTCTAAATATGGATCACTGATTAATTTTCCATAGACTTGATCAGAGGTGTGTAGTAAATAGCTACATCTGCTTGATTACATGTACTCAAGTGTATTTGTCAGTTACATTTTAGTCACTACCACTTAGTTATTCTTTTTATGGGGTTTACTCTCATTCAATTACGGTGGTGGCAGAATCTGCACTGCTTTGTGATTTGTCACACCTCTGACTTTCAAGGTTTATTTTATTTTTGGCCAAGAGTGCCTCAAAAAGAGAAGAACATAGCCTAACAAACCTTGGTTCCTATGCCAATAAATGATGAATGTACAAGGATGTCGGTATAGTTGTATGCAAAGTTTGAATCCCTCTGGTCAAATTATTTTTGATGTTTTGTTGACAGTCAAAACATCCTTCACAGGGAACTAAGTGAAATATGGCATTTTCTGCTAATTTTATTGAGTTTAACATACTGGAAAAATAAAATATAAAAAGAGATTTTTTCCAACACCATATTTTAATCTGTCTCTCTTTTTCCCCAATATGTTAAATTCAGGAAATAAACAAAAATCGTGTATTAAAATGTGTAGAAGTGTGTTCTCTGTACAGAATTTCAACAAAACATGTAATTTCTCAAGGGTTGCCAAACATTTGTATGTATAAGCTGTATTTAAGTAGTGTTTGACTAGTGAATTTTGTAGTTCTACTGAAGTTGTCTTTTTGGAAATGTACTTTTATTTGGACATGATTTATTATCTCAACAAGGTTCTTCTACTTGTGTATGGGTTTAGGCTGCTCCACCCACCTCTGGCCATCACAGTTAAATCCAAGGCTTGTATTTTAAATATATACATATTTAGCGATTTAACATGGCAAATCAATGTAGCGCTAAGAGTCTTGCCCATAGATATTAGTATAGCAGTGGCATTCTTGCTGGACAGGGAATCGAACCTTGAATCTTCCATGTGGGGGTCTATTATTCTTCGTGATATCTATTCAAATGAGTGGTAAAGAATGGAAATGGCCAGCACTACGGACTACACATGCATCAGTGTGAGTGTGAGCTAGAAATGGGTGTTAAATTATCTGATGTAATTATAGCCTGTAATTCTGATATGGAATCAGACTCTCTTATTTACTCTTATTGGCTGCCAATATACTGTGCACACCTATTCACTTATAGAACACAATCAGTTAACATAAGCAGCCCTCTGTCATGCTCAATATGTTTAAACCATGCGTGTGATGTATAAGCCTTAATCATGGAAGAAAATACCACACCAAACCATATTTAAGCAGTAAAATGTCTGTGCTGAATGGAACAATGCTAAAGTGCAAAAAAAAGCTAGCATGTGTGAAACCAAGCCACTGATAATGATGAACAATTAGACATTATTCTCGAATGCAAGAAAAACACAAAGATTAACATGAAAAATCTGTGGATGGTTAGTTACACACTGCATATCAACACATCTGTTACATGCACATCTTCATTTACCTGGAGTTAAAGGCTAGCAGCCTGTTTAAACCATACACTGTTGCCTTTTTAACTACCATTTTTCTTAATTAAGAGAGGAAAACAAGGGAAGATAACTGCAAAGAGAAAAAAGAGCAGAGAGAACATGAGAGAACAAAAGAAGTCACATAAGAAGAGGGGACTGAGTGATTTGTCACAGATTTGTCACCGACTAATTATGTCCTCTTACCGTCCTTGTTGTTTATCTGAGCTGGAAGGCTGGTCTTGGTTATCAGCCCATATCGCTGGAGGAAGCTGGCATAGGGAACCCTGCACAAATAATTGTAAGAGTTTTTATGTGTATATGCGCTATGAGTAGGTTTATATATGTTTTTATGTGTATTTGTATTACGAGTAGGTGCACTTTGTAGGTTTACAAACACTGACTGTAGGCCAAAATACAATTAATCAAGCCTTCAATGGTGCGGCCACAAAAAGGCCATCAATTAGTCTTAATCTTCAACATCTGACCACATGTGCTCCTGCTTTGTTGGAATGAAAACCTGCGGCCACACCTGCCCTTTGCAGATAAGACTGGACACCCCTGTGGCCGGTTGCACCAGCTGTGTGCAAGTTCAAAGCTAGGCTAGTTGTAATGAAAGTGTTTACTAAGTTCAAGTTTATGCATTACTAAATCAAAATGAGTTGCACCACACAAACTAGTTTTAACATTGAGCTTAGTAGTTATTAATTTACACCACCACCTAAGCAGGTGTAAGTTTTGGGGAAACCATCAGAAACCACACAGAACGAAAAACAAAAAACATGACTTTTTGGTTAACTAAGCTAAAAATTGCTATATGCTGTGATTTTACTTATAGCTCTAATAATTGCCCTGGTTTCAACACCCACAACTCCAGCTCAGTGAGACTCAGCAGCTGCAGAAACTCTAAACTGAAGCTGTGGTTATGATGATTACCCAGAAAACATTTAAAAAGCTGCATATTTGGTTATCATAGAGAAATATGAAAGAATAAAGAGACAATGGCTACAGATAAATAGTTTTTTTTACAGTTTAACATTTCTAACAGTTTAACTAGTACAAATCGTTCTCTTGTAAGCTGGATATTTTTTCTATTGAAAAAGTCAGAGCAAGCTGCTGTCACATTTTCAGACTCTTTCTGAACACATTATCATCATATTAAAGCGACGTATGCATAGTGAGCTCTTACTGGATAAGACATGACTTACAGATTTGTGATGCAACCAAATTTAGTAATAGGATAGCATGAAACTAACTAGTTTTGACTAAGGACTTAGTATAGACTTCATGCCCAAACGTAAGTATAAACTAGCGCAAAACTGGTGTAACCCAGTCCTGATCTATAGTTTGACACTTCTACATTACCTACTGTCTGCTTCTATTTTACTATTTACTATCTTTTAATTCTGATGTCACTGTGCAGTTGGGCAGTGTGGTGTATTACCTAATGGGGAAGCCTGCTGCGCTGATGTGGATGGTCTCCACTATACCACAGGCCTCCAGCTGTGTTATCACCTGAGAACACATTTGATATTTTAGACAAACAGCTAAAAATAACACAGATACAGACATATTTACAGTACATGCAACTGCACTGGTAAACAGGCTGCATACAGATACGCTGTATCTTAAATTCTTTATGAATCCATCCAATCCACATGTTCTACAGAAAACCAGAGGAAAACAACTGGTGGCACGTACCTCTTCCTTCTTAAAGGTGAGTGGCCTGCAGTCAGGGTTGGGTTTGATGCAGCGAGTGTAGTGCGGAGTGGTGCCGTGCAGAATCTTCATCAAACTCTCCAACGAGTTCTGCACACCACATTTTAAACAAATGTTTATTTACTTTACACTGAACAGCTTGTTTAAACAATAACAACAATAAGACTTTACTTGCACAATAACTAAAGTACTATTCGTACAGGATTAGCTTGACATGGGGAGGTGGGGTAATGCAATTACCTCTCTGTAACATTTGTGTCCAATTTAGAGATAAGAAGTCTCTTAAATTACATTAAAAGCTACAGAGAGCTACTAAATTTGTGCATTGCTGCCACCCCAAAAACAAATTCTGCATGCAATGCGTTTGGCTGCTCACAGCAAAAAAGTACATTTAGTAATAGTATTAATAGTAATTAGTAATTATTTAATAGTAATTTCATTTCCCCTAACTATTTACCTCACATTCTGAAGTGAACGAAGTGTGTCATTAGCATTGTCATTAGCTTGGGAATTTAGAGTCAAAAGTCAACATCACTGGATAAAAACGAAGCTTTGTTCCCTGCGATTTTATGTTTTAAGGCAGGTTTCAGGTACATGAATTAAGCCTAGTCTTGAACTAATTTGCAGTGAAGATGGTGAATCAACATTGGAATTATTTTTAGTCAGATTTTCAGATTTCAGAGTAATGATCAGACAATACATATTGGCTTGATTTGGGTCAAAAAAGGAAACAAGAAAATGCTTCCTCAAATGCCTCCAGACTTAAAGGGGAATTCAACATTTTTTCAACATGTCTGCATGATTCAATCATTAAGACAAACAAGCCATTCAGAGTGGCTTGATGTGAAATGGTGTAGCGTAGAGAAACACATCAAGACGTACGCTGAATTCTTCACAATGGTGGACTTAAGAACCAGGTGTCACAATTCTGCAGTGTAAAAATCTAAAATGACAAGTGAACCAAAACGTGAGTTTTAATATGAGGTTGATCACAGTAAAATAGGTGTAAATCTCAAATTACCAAAGCCTTTTTGAGTACTAATGTGACTAACAACGCCCTGCATATATCTCTCCGCAATAAATGGATTTAAAAAAATTAGGTTTAGGCAAAAACATCATCTCAAAAATACTAGAAAACTATGTCTCAGGGATCAGGTAATCGTAATTAACACAGCGTAATTGTAATTATTTCATGTAATAACTTTCTGAGAGGAAGCTCTTAAGGCATTAAAGACTTTGGACATCTGGTTCCTATCACCACCACTTTGAACAATTATCACTCAGTAAGTCTCTCTAGAACAGAGCATTTCACATCATACCACTCTTTGCTTTGTTTACATCTTAATGACTATATTATGCAAAATTTTTAAAAATCTGTGAAATTCTGCTTTAATTAAAAAAGAAAAACACACCAAAACTCTTCCACATGATATGACAGAATATTGACTAAAATGGCAATTTGCACAGAATAAATATCATTTCTATGGTTTATTTTGTAGAAGTTAAAACCCACCAAAACCTTTACTGACATGATAGTGTACGGTCTGCAAAAAACTACTGGCACTGTGGATACAGATGGGACTAAAAATCACTAAAAACATTGGTAACAATTCCACTGCCCTACTCCCTCATGTAAAACTAATCCCATCTGAAGTGCTTATGGTTACATATAAGAGTCATATTAGATTTAATGGCGATTAGCACTTTGATATGTGAGTTTTCAGAGCAGGTACAAAGATGCATAGAGAATGCATCGCATGTTAATACGTCACTCTCAAAGATTATGACAACATTTACTCAGGACAAACTGCTCACACCCCATTTGATTTATTTTCTGGTTTACCTTGAATTTGGAGACGACGGTGACGACTTTGCTCTGGGCCCGGGAACCGTTTCCCTCAGCATCTGAGGCTGCAAACAGACTCTGCAGCAGAGGATTCTTTGACTTTTGCAGCAAGCTGAGGAGTTCAGGTGGGACTGGATCCTATACACACACACACACACACACACACACACATGCAAAAGCAAAATGACTGGACTTCAAGTCCATAGCTCAAGAGACTAAAAGGTATTCTTTCTATATGTAGACTTTATCTGCTGTTGTATACTGCTTCATAAAGTGCTTTTTCATTTAGATAATGCATCAGGTTCAGTGCTTCAGGTTCTGAATGCTATGAGTAAATCAAGCAAAAGAAGGGAAAAACACAAAAGACTGCTGAGCATTGTAATTTTATCCCAAAGCGAAAAGCTTCCTTAAGTTTTTCAACAAAAGCTAAGTACCTTATATAAAGCATCTCATATAAACACACATATACACGCACAGTACCTTATTCTTCTCCATCATGCCCTCAATCTGATAGCTGACTCTGCCTGCGTAGTGAGCCACAATGAAGTGAGGCTGCTTGCTGAACTTGTCCCAGCTCATTCTGGTGTTACCGGAAAGCTCCTTCTCCAGACGTACCCGGAACTGTTTTGCATCGGATGCCCTGTTCAAACGGCACTCCTGGTGTAGGAGGGCATACAGAGAGCAGAACGTAAAGTGCACTATTGGATTAGATTAATCTCTACTATACTCCACTACATTATTAAAAATAAAGGGATTCTGTGGACTGTATTCTACTTTTGGTTCCCTAAAGAACTTTTCAGTAGACGGTTCTAGCATAGTTATAAATGAGATCTGCAATTGTGAACCATATGTCCAATACAAGAACTACTTATACCAGACATGTGATATTATGGTCCTCTGTCCTGCACTTTAAGGACCACACTTTAGTAGGAACTGTGCTATACTAGATTAGGTTAAACTGTACCATACATAATATCTTAGGGACAGGTGATACGACGATATGATATCGTTATCATGATGAATTATGTCACAATAAGCTTTTCTGAGCATTTTCTTTCTGAACAAGCTTAAAGGGCCCATATTAACAAAAAACATTATGCTTAAATGAACATTTCCTTACCTTTTGGCCATCTGATGTATTACGTAAGCACTGTTAAAGTTATAAAATGTATCTAAAAGTAATCATGTACGGCATATGTTGAAACTAAGTTGCCAAAACAGCTCATTTTGTATTGGCTCTTTTTGGGATGTCACAAAAACCAATGCATTTACAGTTAGGCCCAGAAATATCTGGACAGTGACATAATCTACATGATTTGGGCTCTGCATGCCACCACACTGAATTAGAAATTAAATAACTGAGATGCAACTGAAGCATAGACTTTCAGGTTTAATTCAAGGGGTTGAACAAAAATATCCTATGAAACATTTAGGAATTGCAACCATTTTTCTACAAAGCATCCTCATTTCAGGGGATCAAAAGTAATTGGACAAATTAACTTTACCATAAATAAAATGTTCATTTTTAACACTTTGTTGAGAATTCTTTGCAGGCAATGACTGCCTGAAGTCTGGAACCCATGGACATCACCAAATGCTGGGTGTCCTCCTTTGTGATGCCTTTCCAGGCCTTTACTGCAGCTGGTGATTGACTCGGCCATTGCAGAATATTCCGCTTCTTTGCCTTAAAAAACTCCTGGGTTGCTTTCGCAGTATGTTTTGGGTCATTGTCCATCTGTACTGTGAAGCGACATCCAATCAACCTTGCTGCATTTGGTTGAATCGGAGTTGGAAGTATAACCCTGTACACTTCAGAATTCACCTGGCTGGCTAACCCTAACCCTCTGTATTTGCTCTCATGAAGTCTTCTCTTTATGGTAGACTTAGATACTGATACACCTACTTCCTGGAGTGTGTTCTTCACTTGGGTGGACATTGTGAAGGGGTCCACCACTGTTGTCTTTCGTGGACGTGCCGGCCTTTCTGAGTTCCCTAGCTCACCAGTGCGCTTGTTTTTCCCCGCAGAACGTATCAAACTGTTGATTTGGCCATTCCTAACATTTCTGCTCTCTCTCTGATAGATTTCTTTTTTTCAGCCTAATGATGGTCTGCTTCACTTCCACTGAGAGCTCCTTTGACCGCATGTTGTGGGTTCACAGCAACAGCTTCCAAATGCAAATTCCCTACCTAGAATCAACTACAGACCTTTTACCTGCTTAATTGATGATGGATTAACGAGGGAATAGCCTATGCAGCCCATGAAATAGCTTTTGAGATAATTGTCACATTACCTCTGGTCCCTTGAAAAAGAGGCAGCTACATATTAAAAGGCTGTAATTCCTAAACCTTTCCTCCAATTAGGATGTAAATACCCTCACATTGAAGTTGAGAGTCTGCACTTTAAGCCCATGTTGAACTGTATCTTGAATATCTTTTGGTAAACAACTAAAATGCCAAAACTTGCATCACTGTCCAAATATTTCTGGGCCTAACTGTACATATATATCTGCCTAATCAGGCAGACCACTCACACTTAAGTTACAAGGAGTGTTTCTGCCTGGACTGTTTTTTTTTGGTGTTTGTTTGTTTGTTTTTTGTTTTAATTGAGGCATAATACAGGACTCCCAATCAGAAAAGAGGTCATTTGCATACATCAGTCTAAAAAACAGAGCAAAACTGGCCTCATTAATTATTAAGGATGAAGGGAGGTTGAAACATTTTCATGTAAAAATTAATTATGAATCTTTTTAGCACAAAAATCAACACAAACATCATAAGTGGGGTTTATAAAGAGTTCTTAAAGAGGAGTCTGTTTATTTGATTTATTTTTAAGACTTGTGTATCAATGGTTATCTGTATGCTGAAACATTTACTAGAGTTTGTTTGGTTTTCATTTATTTTCATGATACAGAGCCTTATACAGCACTGGATTAGGTCAGGTTATGAATGTAATACCAACACAGTTGGGGTGGGAAGGGGAGGGTAAAGGGTGTCAATGGTGGCAATAATACAAATATACGTGGTTTTGTATTAATCTAAGATAAAAATAAATTATGTTAATGTTAATCAAAACATCATAAGTGGACCTGAAAGAAAAAAAAATGGACATGGGCCATATTTTCTGCCACTATGATTTTGCTGATGCATTGCCCTTTCCTGCTGCATACAAGAAGATATTGGATTGAATACAGACCTCATTAAGCAAGGACAAGATGCCGGTAGGACTGCCTTCGATTAGGTCCAAGCAGCTCTGGTTGTCCTGGTACCGGACAAAAGACCACTCCAGGCCTTCAGCCACGTACTCCTCCTGTTGTGCCTTCAGGTAGTGAGCCACAAAGTGCTGCTGCAGTTTCTCATTGGCATAGTTTATGCACAGCTGCTCCAGGTTATTCAGCAGGAAGCACTCAAAGCCATACACGTCCAAGAGACCTGCAAAAAGTGCCAGCCAGGGATTAGAAAGAAATAGAGCATCCAGTCTGAGACATTGGCATCACACACAGGTAGGGAAGCAGATGGTGGAAGATGAGTAGGTTGTATACCGATGAAGTTGCACCACTTGGAGTTGTCTGAACACATGCTGTTGTTGATGAAGGTGACCAGCCATTCAAACAGCCTGTCAGACAAAATAGAAACATCTAAACAACATGAACAGCAGTACTGAAATAACCTCCCATAATCACAAATAAGCTCCTTCTATGACAGATTTCACTCAAATACAGACATTCATGTAAAGTTAAAACAAGTAGTGTGGCCATTAAACATATTTACACAATCTTTATTTCTTGGCTAATCAAGAATTAGACATGTTTGGCTTATTTAGTTTGGCAGTGGAGCTACGAAGCTAAAAGAAAAGTACAGACATAATGCAGGTTTTAACATGGCTGTTACTACCGTGTTTAGCTACGACACACAGTTTTCTCCATTTTTATAAATTACAGTATGTTATTTATAAAAAATATCAGTATGACATGCTGTTCAATTTAAAAGTGCCTTATACTGTTCATGTGTGCTTTAACTATAAAGATTTCAGTATACTCTATACACGCAGCTATAATATGCCCTCTGTTGTTTATGAAGAAATTGATTGTGGCTCAGACAGAATAAGGAATATAAGACCCACAATAGAATTAACGTGGCACCTGAGTCCCAACAAGTTCTGCTCCCCCTGCCAGCCCAATAAATGCAACGTTAGGCTAAATGTTAGAAAATGCAATGTCTCACAGAAGAGAGAAACGCTTCAGTGATGTTAAGTACAGTTTAGTTAAATTAATACTGAGAAAGTAATCCAATAATGAAATAGTAAGGCTCCAGGTTTCTCATGCTGCTATTTGAATGAATTTAATTCCTCACTGAAACAGGAGAATTACCATTAGATTAGTTGATTAATTGGGGGGGTCAATAGATTAATTGAAGACAGAAATAATTGTAAAATGCAGGCCCAGCTGAATGAGGCATTCAGTTTGCACAGCATTAAGTGATGGAGTATAAGCCGCTATTAGTTGTTAGCTACATTAGCCTTGTAGCTTCAGTGCAAAGCTATAAAAGAACTTCAAACAACAAACATTTCACAAAACTATTCCCTCAATACATGTTTACTACATAAAAAAAAGCCATAATGGCATTAACCCACACAGCCTCAGATAGGTCAGTGTTTACCGGATTAACCTGCAACAAACATGCAGCCCTGTGCTAATGCAGATGAGTAACATAGCGAGGCTCACTGTGCGTAGATGACTTTAGCGAGGCAGTCTCTGCGGATGACACACTCGCTCTGAGAGCAGGGCTTGAGCAGAACATTCTGCTTGCCTGCACGCAACGTCCGCACAGTCAGACAATCCTGAAGTTCGTCCACGGGCACCTGCAGCAGTGTAGCTGTTTTATACAGAAAACCTACACATGCACACACACAAACACACACAAGTCAGTCATGAACACATGAACACACATAGCACTGAAGAACACTAGAAAAACGCACAATCTAAATGTGTTAAAAAGACAAGATTGGAATGCATTCTGTGGACATTAGAGGTGGGGGAAAAAAATCGATTCTTAGATGCACTGCGATTCGGATGTGAACGATTCTGAATCGATTCATATATGTCAAAAAAAAAATCTAAATATTTCATTTATGGCGTAATGTTGATGGAACGTAAACAGCGGAACTTGAATATGGGTAAGCGCAGCGCCCGGACAAAAATACAACTGGATGAGCGAGAAATCCGACCAGCTCCCTCTGCTTTAAAAGCCATGTAGGTCAAGAGTCACAACACAAATGTTAAGAAGAGCCATTCTGTCCTGTCAACAAAAATCAAACCACCATGTGAGCCAAAACATTTAATGTACAATGTGTCTCAGGATGTGATAATGTCCTAGTATAGGCTAAACAGTATAAACAAAAATGCTGATTTAACTACTTTGCTCTGCTATAGCAGCGTTTCTTCCATTTCCGTCAGAGAACGTTTCTTTAAAAGTAGAAGAGTTTCTTGTAAAGTGTCTCTCAGCGTTCATTTAATGAGGCAGCAGTCGCTTCTTATTCTCCAGCTTCCTTCTGTTCCACCTTTAATTCTGCCTGAGGCGCTGAATGTCAATGCGCTACCATTTAAGATGGAACGGGAGAATTTGAAAGAGAAGTGACTTTATCTTCACAACTTTTTAGTGTTTGACAGTCTCTTGTTGTAGATTTAACGTACCAGGAACCCAACTAAGGTGCTTACAAATGCAAATAAGTTCATCAAATTGTCTGTCTTTTCGTAGCTAATAGCGTTGCTATGTGACCTGCAGTCTGCACGCCAGTTCTCAGTCGTTAAGAACAAGGGCTTTCACGCATCCCATCTCGCACATATTTTACTGACACAGCGATCTCCCCACTCTCTACAACGTGACCAAAACCAAAGTTATAAAATCACTAAAAAAACATTACATTACATTACATTACATTTACATTTAGCAGACGCTTTTATCCAAAGCGACTTACAAATAATGAGGTACATAGAACAAGCATAGTCAGGCCTTAAAGGAGGCCAAAGGGTAATAGCGGGGTAGAGAAGGGAAGGAGGGCAAGAAGGAGATGAGGTTAGTAGTGGTTAGATTGCAAGAGGCGATTAGAGTAAGTGCTCTCTGAAGAGGAAAACGAGTTGAATAGCGGTAATGTGCTATGTGGACATCCATTACCACTGGATTTTATGTCACTGTAACAGCGCATTTTATCACAGATGAGTGGGAGCAGCGTTTAATGTGCTCCAAACACGAGCAGTGAATGAGAGCCTTCTAGTTCACTTGCCACATCACTACCATTTGATTTATTAATAAACAATATTGGAAGTAAATGCATTATGGCTCATTACAAATACTTTGCTTTAAAACTACCAAGACCTCAGACAGTAAGAAAATAGAAATCCTGTATAGAAAAAAAAATGATGCATCAAGATGCATCGATAATCGTTTTATAATCGCATCGCAGCCCTCTGAATCGTAATCGAATCGAATCGTGAGGCCTAGAGATTCCCATCCCTAGT
This sequence comes from Pygocentrus nattereri, assembly GCF_015220715.1. Lineage (NCBI taxonomy): Eukaryota > Metazoa > Chordata > Actinopteri > Characiformes > Serrasalmidae > Pygocentrus > Pygocentrus nattereri. Next base: position 10,197,218 of record NC_051233.1, on the reverse strand, counting down.
GGACATGCTGGATAAATACAGATTTTGCTTTGCAAAAGCCAGAGCCCACCCTTCGTTTATCTAAATTATTTAATGTCCAGTCGAACGGTCTCGATGTAGAAGATACTCAGCAGACATTTCTAAAAAGATTAGACATAAGATTAATTAAATATTAAGAGCCAAAAAGAAAATATGACTATTAACAATCATGTAAGACCTGGTAAACCACCAAAACTGTCACCATCAGATAAACAGCACTTAAAGTGCTCATCTCTGAGAGAGAGGAGAAACTCAAGGTCCACTCTTGCTTCAGATCTGAAAACATACACAGGTTTTTCTGTCCATCCTTCTACTGTAATAAGACAACTCAACACTATAGGTCTGATAGGATGTGTAGCTGCAAAGAAGCTGTTACAGAGAAAAAGAGACTGCAATCAAAAATTGCAATCAAATAAAGAAGTTGCTGGTGTTATCATGGACCGACCACTGCAGAGTCCAGACATCATCACTGAAGGAGTTTGGGATAACTTGGAACGTGAGAAATTGCAACGAACTTCTAAGATTGAACTTTGAAGGTATGGAAAAAATATTTCAATATTTAAATCTCCTGATAAGAACGGAAGCTGTAATAAAGGCAAAAGGTGGACATACTAAATACAGAATTTTTTTTTTTACTATATTTAATTGTTGCAACTTTTGTGTAATTTTCTGTTAAATATATGTTTTCTGCTTTTTTTCTCCATAACACTGAAAATGTAATTACTTGTACTCAATGGCTGTTTTGACTGGAATAAATAATGGATGGTCTCTGACGTTTGCACTGTACTTAACGTCTGACCAAGTTAAAATGATAATGAACTTCTCCACTGAAAATACTTTGTGTCCAGAGTTGAATTTGGGTCCACTCCTAAAACACAAAGTTTTTTATTTTTCTCTTCAGAGTCAACCAACCAATCAGAGTGGAAGAAAACTCTAATAAGGTTTCAGAAGAATGGGCTAAGAACGATCTTTTCCTAGCTACCTTTGGACTCCTCGTCGAGGTCACAGGGCTGAGACTCAGAGGCAAGACTGAAGTTCACGTTCCCCAGCTGTAGAATACTTGCAAGGACCTACACATCACAAATCATGAAAAGACAGCGAGGGAATAAAGAAGAAAATGAAATATCTGGACACAGAACATGACAGATTATTCCATTTAGTTTAAGAATGATTATCTTTTCAACTTGCCCTGAATATTTGTGTCCGTTTGTCTGTATCAATGCCAAGGCTGATCATGGCTTCTGCTGTCTCTTGGAGACGATCCTCTTTTGAAGACAGTAAAAAAGGGAAAAATTACTTCACATATCCATCCTAACATTCTAAACCTTCAAAACAAACCAGACTTTAAGACAAAGAACAGAGAAGGAGCCAACCTTCTAAGGTTTTGTCTGCATTTGGCAACCAGCTGAACTTTTGATTATATGGCATCTCCCACTCCTGCCTCTGTTTTTCTGTAGCCCCTTTCATCATCTGACCAACAGACAGAGCAAAAAAAAAGATATATATAATTACATCAAAGAACGTGTACAATTGTCTCTTAAGAATGTTGAATTATTTCCTGTTCACATATGAAAACAGGCCACAACAGATAAATAAGCAAAGGGGTCAAGGAGTTCTGTGAAAAAAATTCAAGCAAAACTTCAATTTAATACATGAAACAATGTAAAACTGTGTTCCAAATAGTTTTTTGGTTATTTGGCTTTTCTTACAGAAAAAAAATGAACCTAGTCGCTTTTGAGAGATTATATGTTATTTCATAACTTCTTTTTGGTTGATTATATATAGAATCTTTTGCAGAGGAACCCAGCAGGTATGGCAATAAGGAGATGGTATGTATATATGGTCTAAAACCCACTCTTAGAAGAAGAAGAAATATATATATTCTAAATAGAACCAAAAAGGTTCAACTCTTCTAGTGCTATACAGAACCATTTTGAAAACTTTTATTTTAAAGAACTACACAAACAACCGGTTCTACATGACAATAAGAAACTGTGTGTCTTGTATTCACCTGGTAGAATATATGGAAGTTCCTCTCATTAGGAGCTTGGAAGGCCACCCTGGTTTTCTCCAGCAGATATGTCTGCACTGAAGCCCCAACCAGCAGCTGAGAACTGCAGGACATAAGGAGTCACAACAAACATTATAGGTCATTTTAACCTGCATTATCTGTAATCAGGTGTTGGGTATAAAACCAAGTCATAGAGTAAATAAACTGAGGGTGTAACGGGAATGACCTGTTTAGCTGGAGCTGAATGTACTTTCCGAAACGACTGCTGTTGTTGTTGCGCAAAGTGCAAGCGTTGCCTGTGAGAAAAAGAAAAGAGGACGATGAAGGAAAATCCTGAATATGACCACCTGAATAGGTCTTTTCACTAAATGCTTATGCATACTTTGGGTCTTGCCTACCTTGCAAACTAGTGCTATAAAACACATTATAGGTACCATTGAGCCATGTGCGCATGTTGTCATGCATTAGTTGTGCATAAAATAACTAACTGCTCACATTTGTTATACAAACTTTCAACAATAATCATTCAAAAGCAAAACAAATAATAGAAATGCTATATTAATATATAAATATAGAAAGAAACATTATTTTATTACAACACTGGATCCAAATGATTCACATTTTGTGGTTGATACTGAGTTTAGGAGGCTAAACCTTTTATATTTACATTTTAATTTTACACTACAATAGTTTGTTAAACAGCTTCAGACATGACTATCAGTTGTCAACTGTGAATCGTTAGATATGACTTAAATTGACTGTCACTGGTCACCAGCAACTCAAGGCGTGCATTTAAATATTAATCTATCACCCTCTACCTATTGGCTTTTCTTGGTCAACCTCAGCTAAACCTTTCTCATTCCTTTCACCCTGTCTTTCTCTCACCGAAAGCCTCCATGACGGGGTTGGAGTCTAGTACACGTCTCTCTATCCTCTCCACTGTGTCCTGGCACTTGTGGGAGGAGGCAGCCACGGTGGCATAGTATTTCATCAGGCAGCGCGACGTCCATGTCTGGAGAACAATAAACAGTACAGCAAAAAACAATGACAATCATAATAACAAGCATCTAGAAGACTACCTCACCTTCATCCTCATCTGGCAGGATATTAAAAAAAAGCAAACTGTACTAGCCTTATGATAAGTCACACTATCCACTGTTAAGAATTAGCTTTAACTAACAAGTAGGGATGCACTGAAGTTTCAGACACTACATATTTTTAAATGAAAATGTTGAAAAAGGCGAACGAAAGAAAGACTGGAAAAAAAACTGTCAAAAAACAATGCAAATGTGCAAAGAATAACTAAAAAGGATAAAATGCATTACCTTTGGTAAAATACCATTCTCTGTTGTGGAAGACGTACGTTGGATTTAACAGCATATACTGTAGCCTAATGTAAAACTTTAAGTAAGTTTATTTTATGGTAGTTTTTATTTATTGCAGCCTTTTTTTTCAGTTTTTGGCCCAGTGTGTCCTGAATTTCCATTACGGTTTTGGGTTTGATATCACTGTTGATATCGCTCGTATCTCCATTTTTAACATTTTTCAGTTTTTGACATAATTTGAAAATACATGTTGCTCTTTACACTGTAGGTACATTTCATAATGAATGGACTAAAAGAAATGACCTACAATGACTTGGAAAACCGTCTGTTTCCTTTGACTTACATTGAAAGTAAAGTATGTTTTTTTCCTTCTCTTGTAAAGTTACTATTTTGGAGATACAAAATTTTGATCCGACAACAGCGATTCTACGTCCATGAGGAGCATATATCACAGTCACCAAAATGCCCTTCTTGCAGATGTGGACACAGTCATGGCAATGTTTTCTTGTTAAAGATGATCCCCCATTGTAAGACAGACAAGATGTAAGCCAAACACTGCTGGATCAAGCTAAATTTAACTGCACTGGGCGATTACACAAATCCTGCTTGTGTCTAGAACTCACAAAATAGGGCTCTCATTTAAGTAGCTCCACCCACCTTCCCTGCTCCGCTCTCTCCTGAGACCACTAAAGACTGGTCCACGGGCTCCACCTGGCCCTGCACATTCCTATATGCCTCCTCTGCTACAATGAAGATGTGTGGCTTAAAGTCCTGCACAAAGACAGACATTCAAACTTTGACATACAGACCCTTCTTATGCCTAATTACAATGTAAACAGCATAAATAAATGATTTAGAAAATGAATCTGCTATGTTTAGTCATAGCTGCATTATTTTGCCATTTCTACCAGTTGCCAATTGCCAATGTTTTGAGCATTTTCTCCTATCAAACAGTCTAACAGAGTTATTTAGTTATTTTTCTTTCATCTTTCAATGATATCTGCCCCTGTAAGCATTCATTTCAGCATCTATATCTACATGACAGTTAGCATCTACTACCATGTTCATGAAAATATAAAAGTTATTTCCTGTACTGAAACATACAATACAACTTCTGAAGGGTGCTGTTCATGCCATATAAAGTGTAGCAGCCAGGTTCTTTTAATCTGAGGTGAGGAAATTCTCTCTGTAAGATTAAACACTACATATCGGGCCTTATTTTGTTGGACTTCCTGATCAGCAGTTTACCTTGAAGTGCACTCACAAAGCAAAACAAATGCTAGCACGAGGTCAGTCAAGGTTATGAAGGTACGCTGTAACACAATTCCAAGCACAGTGTAATAAATAACCAAATATACATGCAACACAGTTTATGTGGATGGCTGAATTTAGCCCTATATCACAGAGCACAGGCTTAAAACTGACAGTCATGCAAATCTCACAGGTTTACAATTGTAAGATTCACTAATGTTTTGTATCATCAGAGCACAGCAAACTCTGTCATTAACAACCAATTACTTCTATAATTACTAAACAGGCACTAAGACCAGACTTTCTTAGGGTTATGCTGAATGCAGGAAATATCACTCATTTCAGGCTGTGTGCTCATCCTATCTACAGGCCTCAAAAAAAGCAGGCATGCAAATATTTACAGAGCACCAAATGAATGGAACTTAACGGATTCAACGGTGGTGAGTTAGAAAAATGATGCTTACACACTTACTATGAACGTATTATTACAAAAAAAAAAAAAAAGTAATACATATAAGTAAAGAAACCGCTCAGTTACAACCAATAAGCCAAAAGCAAACATTTCTCAGATGGTTTAATTTTATCCACAGTGCTGCTAGATGATCACCTGAGGCTGGGGGGCAGAGTGGTACTCGCGCATTACATCCAGGGAGTAGAGGTGAGGGATGGGCTGGAAGGGGTTGAGGGCCACCAGTGTGCAGCCTGCATGAGTGTAGAACACCCTCGCACTGTAGCGTGCCTGCAGACACTTCAGCACTGACAACACACAGATTAAAAATAATAAGGAACAGATACAAAGACAAAAATAAGAAAGAAAAATAGAAAAACAGCAAAATAACCAAATAAATAACAAAAAAAGAAAAAAGGTGAAATAAAGAAAGAACAGTTTAAATAAAGAAAGAAAGAAAAATTAAGTGAATAAAAAAGATGGAAAGCTGAAAAATATACATTAAGAAAAAATATAAATCAGGAAAAGAAAGAAAAGCAATTAAAAAAATAAATAAAGATTAAAAAACTGGTGAAAGAAAGAAGGAAAGAATGAAAAAAAACAAAAGGAAAGACCAGGAAAGAAAATACAGGCAAAATAAAGATAAAAAGCAGGTGAAATTAAAATAAATAAATAATTAATTAAAAACAAAAAAGGAGATATCGATCAAGAATGAAAGAAAGAAAGAAAGAAAGCTAAAATAACATTAAGAAAAAAAAATATCAGGAAAAGAAAGAAGAAAAACAGGCAATAGAAAGATGGAAAAGAGATCAAATGTAATATACAAACCATAAAACTGCAGGTTAGTTTTGAAAATAAATGAGTGAATGAATAAATAAATAAACACACACACACACACACACACACACACACACACACACACACACACACACACACACACACACACACGCATACACACACGCGCACACACACACGCAGAAAAAAATCTTTTAAAGGCACCAACAACAATAACAAGAACAAACCAATCCCACAGGAACTAGGAACTGAACTGAATGAGATCTGGCCATGACGGATGGAAATAGATGAATCATCACTCCTCCTTTGAGACGATGTAGACCATGTTAATCTAGGCAGCTAATCAGACTGACATAATTAACTAAATTTGCCAAACAATACAATCCTTCAGTATTTATTAACATATAAGCAGCTCTGGGAAGGGTCTTCAGATATTGCCATCTGTACCTGTTGTGGGGGTGACTGGGTTGACTTTGGTGAGGTCATCATAAGTGTGGAGCTCTGCTTCATTTACTAAGAAATCTCTGACGTCTCCTTCCAGTGAGTCATTGAGAGACATCCTACGGGACCTGACCTGCTCTTTTTCTCCATTCACCTACAAAGCAAACAAATACATACACATCTTTACTGACAGAACAACTTATTTATGCAGGTTCATTATTACTTAACACTATCAACGTAAAGCTTTTTCCATAAACACTAGGGACAGACATTTAAACCATATTTACATTTACGGCATTTGGCTGACGCTCTTATCCAGAGCGACTTACAATTTGATCTTTTTTTTTCTTCACACAGGTAAGCAAAGTTAGTGTTAGGAGTCTTGCCCAAGGACTCTTATTGGTATAGTGTAGGGTGTTTACCCAGGCAGGTACTGAACCCTGGTCTACAGCATAGAAGGCAGTGGTGTTAACCACTACACTACACTATATTCAAATATCTGTATTTGTAAAGGAATAGAAAGCAATATCCAAACATACACAGCTAGAAAATACATAATAATGCTGTAGATAGAATGAAAATCCAGGGGGTTTAACATTTGTTTATGATCCATACCTAATAATTCCATTGACATTGAGATTTATCTTTGTGTTTTAGGTATACCGGGACTTTCCTTTGGGGGAGTATTTTTTTCTTTGTTTTACCTTCTGCTTCTTCATTTCCACAAAGCTTTTACACACCTTCTCCTCTAGTAATTTAGAGACAGGTTCTAACTGCAAACATTGAAGCAAACACAGTGATAGTGTGCTAGTTGAAGCTTAATTTTGGTCAAATAAATGAACAAAATAGTGTTTTTCAGTGAAATCTGTGGATGTCATCTTTAATTTGATGATTAATGCAGTAAGAAAGAACACTAGGAACACTAAGGTCCCATTATAAGTTCATGATGCCCAAAGCACAGTATCAGCTAGAGGAGTACAGAGCCCCCCAGCACTGGGCTGGAGAGCAGTGGAACTGGAGTGATGAAGCACCAACCAGTACCTTTTGGGTGAGTTGGAGTGATCCAGAACTAATCATCCAATATCAGTGCCTGACCTCACTAGTTCTCTTGCGGCTGAATACAATCAAATCCTCACAGCAATGTTCTCCCATCTAGTATAAAGCCTTCTCAGAAGAGTAGAGGCTGTTACTGCAGCAAAGAGGAGGATACACTCTCTAATAATACCTTTGTTTTCTGAGGAAACATTGAATGAGCACATATCTATAGACATGTAGGCGAAAAGTGGAGGTGCTTAGTATCAAAACAGTGATTACACACTCTCACAAATAAAGGTACGAAACTGTCACTGGGGCAGTACCCCTCTTGTCACTGGGGTGGTACCCTCAGTACCTTTAGTCAGGGAACATAATTGTACCATAATCCATTGAAAATATATGTATTGTATTGACTCCACAGCCCCATATCATCTCCAGGCTTTTTATTTTATTGTTCTGTTTTAAAACATTAGGTTATGAAAAGGTATAAATACGTGCTTTTCTCCTGGGAAAACTTATTTAAGGTTCACCTTAAAACCACTGTTGTACCTTTGAGGGAACACTTACCATGTTTGTACCTTGATGAATGAAAAATGTACCTGCACAGAACCTTTATAATAACAGTGTATGGCTTTACTACGCAACACAGCAGGAACTGCAGCGATTCTCATCTCTTCAACCAAGGCAGGAAAGCTCTGAAGTGGTGGCCTCCTTCAATCTGACACTGCAATCCTTGCAATTTGTTTGGCAGGTTTCTCAGTTAATTGGTTCATTACAAAGTACACAGAGCCTGATGTATTATTTCATAATTCTGGACTTCCTTTATACCTTTGAGCCATGAAGACTGTTTGAAATCTCTACACTGATGTTCGTTCATCTGCTTTCGAAGAACAAGTCTCAGCACGGCCAAGACTAGGGCGTCCTATGACCTCATGCTTTTGGCAATTTCTTAACGAGGTGTGGTTAAAAACACAAAATACAGCACAACACAATCAACACTCCAAAACGCAAAAACAATGCCAGCTGTTTCACCAAAAAGCCACATGGGCCTGGAAACATCTGTTACATAATACTCCAGGCCAGTCAGCATGTTTTGCGTAAGTAGGCGGTAACAATTTCAGCACAGCATGCGGGGGCTTATCACTTGGCTGATGCACCTAAGAGGCTTAAGCACACATGCATTTGTTGCCAGTGTCTCAAATGATGGGTGTACTGTACTCTAAGGGATCTCAATCTGAAGTGACAACATACACTACTTAACCATACATATTACTCTAAGTAAGGATAATAAAGCATGTCTAAAAGTTTTATAAATGAGAAAAGATCAATATAAATGTAGTAGAAAAAAATGTTGCTGTTATGGCAAAACATTATCTTGTCATTTTTAACTTTATTTATTTATTTGTTTATTTTTACACAATATGGAAACTACTGTTTCTCTCTGCATTGCGTTAAAATTTCACAATGAACAGACCAACAGACATTGACGATATACTGCAAGCCAATATAACCAATAAGAGCGAGTGTGTTATCACGATAACATCACAGGTGTGATTTGGTCGCCGCAGATCATCACAGCTGTGATGTTATAGCCACCTCGAGTGTTCCACTGCTTTTATACAATAGTTAAATAAATTAAATAGTAAATAAATAAATAAGCTGGGCCGTGAACACGGCGTTTAATATGTTTTAATGTTCGCAGTTCCTTCCACCAAGTTATAGTTCCTTAACAAGTAGCTTGTTATTACATCAGAGTAACAAGCTCCACCCAATCGCTGCTCAGCCGGCAGTTCGCTCCCCAGCTCCTTTCTCTAAATTCCTGAACTGTCATCACTACTGAGCAGCTTTTTTGTTTTTTATTGTGGCAGTTTTATGACTCAGTCCGATTTGGTCAGACTCTGAAGATCAGACTACATGTTTATTGAATGGTATTCTGTTCATTTCTGGCTGATTCCAGGTTGTTTAGGTATTCTTCTGCCACAGCTACCGACTGAAAAGCTGCTCACTGGTGATGACAGTTTAGTTAATTTACTGTAGTCTCATCTTCAGAGTATGACCAAATCGGCTGTCGGTCAAATGTGATCTTAAAATGATCCATTTGTGCACAAAGTAAGAAGTGAAAACATTCAAATGGCTTGAGCGTCTCCTACCACTGTTAAAACTTGCTGCTTAGCAACAACGTCTTAGTGGAGTGAATGTCTGTGAAAAACCTGTGATGCTATGGCAAAATAACAGCACGGTTAGAACGCTTCTCAACCAATCACCTTGCGTGGCCAGAACTAACTATTGTATAACAGTACATAATTGCATATAATTGCATAAGCTCATTTTTTTATGTACCAAGTGTGAAAGTTTGCAATTCATTAAAGGAATTAAAGGTTAAGAGAACAGCTAATAATATAATGGATCTCAAAACTGTGTTCACACTATTCATAAACTACGGCCCAGACTTTGCAGCTGCTCAGTAACTAACATTATATTATCAAGTTTTTTTAATGACAGTACAGCATACAGGTAAAGAAAAAAAAAAGCTTGCAGTGAATATGTGCTCTTTATAATGCTTGTGATTGGTCGAGTGTTTACCTGTATGTCTGTCATAATCATGAAATTGTAGTTGGTAATTAACTACCATGCAAATATCTGTAATTGAAAATGTAATAATTCAGTTAACTTTTTGCTAACTGAATGCAGTTATTAGCACACAAGTGTAAAACGGCTCACCTGATCTCAAATAAACAAATATTTCTTGCTGCTGACCTCTGAAGGTGTTATAGCACCAGTCACAAGTCAGAATGTTTGTTGTTTTTGTACAACTCATGCAATAATTGTGACAGGCCCATTTATCAGGGTATGAAACTATTACAAGAGTAACTTTTTTTTTTTTATACCTACACTTCTGAAAGTATGGATGACATTTTAACAGTATTGTAATATGTCATCCTTACTTTATTGGCGTAGGAATCATTGTATGTGTGGTGAACTCCCCCAATTCTTTTAAAAATGTATATTTTGCCCAGCCACTTTTATTCACTGTAAATAAATTTTCTTTGCAATACTGGCAGAACTCTTTAGGTGGCTTCTTAAAAAGAGTAGTTCTCTTAGGAATCTACGAGTTCCTTAATGAACTGTTATATCCAGCATGTTCTAAAAAGTCTAGACTCTAAAGAAATTAGTTTGTTTTGGGATTTGAGGCCTAGTACTGACCAAACTCAGCAAACCTTTAGGGAGAACACAAGAACTGCTAGAACATATAGAAATCATTATCTCCTAGATCACATGTTTATCTCAGATCAATCATAAAAACAATGTCTCATTTAAAACATCTATAACTACTTTTATGATGGAGCTTTCAGAGACATTAAACACTATGGACATTTGATACCCATCACCATCACTCTGAATGATTCTGACTCAGGAAGTTTCTCTAGAGAGGAGCATTTCACATCAAACCACTCTGAAGGAATGCGTCTACGCCTTAACCGTGTAATTATGCCGAATACAAAAAATAGTGGAATTTTTCATCTAAAGCCTCAATCACAGTGATTTATCCAACGGTATTATCTTAAGACCATGCCAGGTCCTGAAAATTGGCACTGCCCACCTCCTCGTAGCTCCAAATAACATACCAAAATGTGCTACCAAAAATAATCCCCACAATTCACAAAGACCTGCAAAGACTTTGTATTAGTAATCTATTATAACAGCCTTAAAGCAAGTCATTCAAAGTGTGAGAAATATATGTGAGAAATGAAAAAGGAGAAGAAGGAGGAGGAAATCTCAGTGATCTCATTCTGTAATGACAGTCTGTAGCCTTGCTGTGAGGAAAGCCTAGAGCAGAGCAGGGCTACACATGCTGGAGACTAGGCTAATTATATACTCAGCCTGAAGAACGAATGCCTGTAAAATCCATAAGCACAACAAAACACATACACCCTCGGAGTAAAGCGCTAAATCATGCGGAAGAGAGAGCAGCCTAATCTAGCAAGAACCCTGACTGCTTATGTTTCATGTAGAGCTGTCACTATTAATGAAATTATTAATTAAGTAATACACCGATTATTTTGTAAGAGACAGAATATGATGGACAGGTTCCTTCCACTCAGCTGTGCATGCGAAGTTCATCGGAAGCTGAGGGGCATGAAGCTATTCAAAATATATATTACACCTGAAAACTTTGGAATCATTTGCCATGTTAGAGAGGCGTAAACATTGCCATATTTGTCTCTAAAGTTATGTTTTCTAGTTTAAAAACCAGGAAGACCCCCTTCTCATGTATTTTGAAGGTGGGATAAACTATTGGAAAACTATTTTGGGGTGGATTTTTAAAGGCAGGCTGTTTGAATTGTTCTGTTAGGAAGCCAAATATCACTTTATATCGATATGTATTATCCTCTACAATGGCTGTATGATGTATGTGCGTAATACATGCTGAGTATTATAGTGAGAGAATACTGATGGATGGGGAAAAAAATGGTCTGTCAAACTGATGCAATGCTGAGCTACAGAATAACACAACATCAACAACTGCAAAACAAATAATATAATAAATTCAAAGCAATGTCATTTCAATATCAGAAAATTTCCAGTAAAAGATATTTCAGAGGTTTTATTCAATATTTGATCAGCAAACTGTTTCTATTCTAAGAAAGAAAAAGCAGTAGAAAAGGTTTCAGTAGAACATGACCAATAGACTCCAGAAGCTCAGGCCACTTTACCACCAGAGCTATGAATAGAGCAAGCCGACAAATGCATCTCTATTTAAAAAGACACTGGAGCCAGAGTGATTTTCAGCGAGATCTGGGTTTTAGGTTCATTCAATTAAGCCCGCAGAGCAACAATTTATTTTAATCTCTCTCATTTAGATGTTCTAGAACTTTTTATTGGATTTGGAGATTCAAGCAAACCTTCACTTGACCGATTTTGTTTAAAAAATCATGGCTTTAGTGTATGGTGGTTCATAGTTTAAAATGACAAATGAAATAAAACGGCCCTTTTTCATAAATGATCTTAGTTTAGTTCTTAGTTAGTAAAAGATGATGCGCACATTTAATTGGACTTGGCACCACATTGCACATTAGCCTCAATGTAAAGCATGTTTAGGTGAATGGTGGCACTTCTCACATTACAGGATGGCACTTGGACTCAATAATCCAGGTCTAGACTGACATGTGAATGCAGGCAACGTGAGCAGAGTGAGATTAGACTGACAGCTGCCTAATCCAGGCACCACCTCGCCATGTGCAGTGCAGGAATGACAACAAGGGCGTTTCCCACAGGCATTTAGAACCACGAAAGCAGGCTATATAGTGTCTACATCAGTATATAATGTGATATTAAGAAACATATTACTTTTCAGTTTTAGTAATATTTTTTGTGATATATTTGACAGATAATCACCATTACATCCATCGTATATTGGCCAAAAATAGAGATCTCCCTGTTGACAAGTCATTTTTAGTTTTGTAATTCTATTTTGTGAACTGTATTTCACTTGCTGGATGCTCAAGGATTCATCTAAAAGAAGTTTAAAATCAATATAAAGTAAATAAAAAGTAATTTTCCTTTCTGGAAATCTAATTTTGGTCTCGTCAACGTTGTGTAAAGTTCCCTTTGGTGTCATTTTTAAGAGACAGAAATGGAACACAAATGGTACAGTACATAGTAAGCTGTAGTAAAGGAGACTTCAAACAAAATCTTGCAAAATTTCTGTATAACTTAATCTTGGAGATGTAAAATCATTCAGTCATCTGGTGTGAAATGATTCATTGTAGAGAAACTTGCCAACTTACATTTGTTCACAGTGGTGGTGATAGGAACCAGGGGTTGCGTTGTTTACAATGCAAAAATTGCCATTTATTATCCAAAACCACCAGTGAACTTACAGGTGTCATCTGACTTTACATGTGAAGATGATCATAATAAAACAATGGTAAATTTTAAAAAAATCCAGATCCTTAGCTACCTTAAAACTTTAGTAAAACAATGTCTCAGACATCAGGCACCATATAAATGTATTCACATTCTGTGAGGTTGCTTTTAAACTCCTCGGACGTCTGGTTCCTATAACCACCACTGTGAACAATTTTGCCTCGATATGGTTTTACACAACAGAGCATTTCACACCAAACCACTTTGAATGACTTTGTTTACATCTTAACCAATTAATTATGTACAAATTTGTGAAAATTCGGTGGAAATCTCCTTTAAGGTTATTAAAGCTGGTTCATATATCATCTGATGCTGTGATATACTAAAAAAACTTCATATTGAAGTATATAAATAAAGCCCATTCGTCACAAAAAGACCAAAATACTGCCTAACTGAAGTTATTAAGTCCAGAAAAAAACGTCTGTCCACAAAGACATTCATGACACATTTTCTGTTCAGTTGTTCAGCTTTTCCACTCACACCAGTTGCTTTACAGCATCCTTAGGAGAAGATTATATGACACGCGGTCAAATCTCCAAGAAGGAAATTTAAAATATATTTGAAAACAACCAAATAACAGAAGTCGTGCACCTCCACAGGGGTAGCTAACGTTTAGCATACCTTTCCGTGACGTGGTGCCCGGCCAGCCTTTTCAAAATTCATGGATCTGGCAACGGTCCCGTCCACACGGTCAGCGGACACAGCGGGTTTATTCCTGAACAGAAGTTTCTGCTTTACGTTTGCCATGACGGCGGGACCCTCAGCTTTCCCTCAGCACGTTTCAAACTCTTTCTAATCCCAGGACCCCGCCATTGGAGAGGAAAACGTTGGTCTTTCTCGCTCCTCTGTCAGAAACTCCCGAGCGAAGGGCTGAGCTCGCTCACTAACCGCTCCGGCTGCTCCAAAACCGAGAAGCGTCACTCTCAGACACGCCCCCCGCGATGACGTAGTGCGCACAAACGTCCGCAGAGACACGGAAACACGGGTCCACACTCGGAAAAGAAAACTTTAGATTAACTCAAATATTTTTAAGCGACGAGCAAGAAGTCACGAAGAATACAGCTTTATATCTCGTTCGTTCGGGATCTTTCGTCGGTTTGCATTCACAGGCTAACTCGGCTGCCGTGGCTAGGCGGCTAACGAAACCTGCCGGCAAAATGAACTATTAGCTATTTATGCTAACTAACTAGCTTAAGTCACTCACGATTTTTCTCCACACATCAGTGTGAAGGTAGGTTAAGTGTCTTCTCGGTTCCATTTTAGGTTTAAACTGCCTGTTATTTTTCAAATGCCCTGTGTTGCTAAAAGAACATTGGACAAATCCCGAATGGCCCACCGTTGGAATTTTAGTGCCCTGTTTGAGTGAAGCAGGCTTGTTTCACAGCCTCTGCAACGTTAGTGCACTAGAGGGGGAATGGAGAGCTATTTGGGATTGCGCCTGTGGTAATACCTCGACATGACATAGAGGAAAATTCCACCAGTTTATCAACGTTTCTGAATAATCCTATTTTCGAGGTGTAAACTGAATCATTTGGAGTGGTTTGGTGTCTAATGGTTCATCTTGGGGAAACATACACATACTCGGATCTCCTTACAGTGGCTGTGATAGGAACCAGGGGTCGCTGTGACTACAACACAGATATAGCCGTTTTATTTATTATCCAAGTCCACTTGTGAACCTACACGTGTCTTCTGTGTTTTTATATGGAATGTTGATGGCGGTGAACTAGTCATAAATTAGAAAAATATAATTTTCTTTGAGGACTAGTTTGCCTAACAACAACCCTTGTCCATGTATAGATTCAAGTCAATGAATAAAAACACATTTTAAGCCAAACAGTATTACAAAACTATCTACAACGTGTCAAACATCAAGCAGCACATATCTAACCATTTTATGTAATAACTTTCTACGAGGGAGCTTTCAGAGACATTAAACACTTCAGACGTCTGGTTCCTATCACCACCACCGTGAACAATTCGGGCTATGTAAGTTCCTATCACCACCATTGTGAGCAATTCGGGCTATGCAAGTTTCTGTAGAACGGAGCATATCACATCAAACCACTCTGAATGGCTTTGTTTACATCTCAGCCATTTAATCATGTAGAATTTTTGAAAAGTCGATGGAATTCCCACTTAAAGAGGGGCTTAGGCCAAAATGAAAATTTGACCAATGCTGCATCAGTTGTAAATGTCTACTTGCAGTGCTAGAGTAAGTTAATTTCTACATTTTTTTGGGGGTAAAGACAAGAAAAAACCCTTTCCAGGAACAAGCCATTTTTTATTAGCAATGTTATCTTAGGTGGGAAAAATTCATGCAGTATCAGAGCTTGTAAACTGCTTGTAAAGGCGTTAGAGCAATCAGAGCTAACCAAACAAATATATGCTGTGACATCACAACCACAACTAACTGCAGTCTGGCATGTTTAGTGTTCAAGTCTCAGACCAGAAAAAGTGGATGCTCTGGTCTTAATCGCAATTAGGTATATTTCCCAAATCATTCAGCCCTACATTGAATGTCAAATCACTGTAATATATGCTTTTAATGATCCTCTTTCATGTCACTCCCATTTTTTAACAGGCAATGGCAGAGGCAGAAGTGAAGGTTGCATTTGTCAGCAACCTCAATGGGACAACTGTGGCAGAAGTGTCACTGGGATCTTTCCTTGCGCCTCTCTGTCTTCTCAGCAGAGGGCTGTTCCTGATAGTGTTTCACTTCTGTAGAGGCGTTCTGCCACTCGCCAAGGGTGCCCATCTTCTCCTGGATTTCACCATGCTGATAATGCCTCTGGTTCTGTCATGTACTGTTCTCAGTGGCATTCTTCACTGGGTCATTATAGGTCTGGCTGTGGCTGACCTTTTTGTTCTGTTCCTCTTGTATAGGAACAAAAAAACTTCATCTCATGGGTCCATCCTCAGTTCGTTGGACAGCTTTGTGCACAGCCATGTGGAGTCCAACTTTGTTCCCTTCGTGACTGCATTCCGTGTGCTGGTCAACGTGAAAACGGCCATCAGCATCTTGGCTGTCGACTTCAGTGTGTTTCCAAGACGTTATGCAAAGACGGAGACCTATGGGACAGGTGTCATGGACTTTGGCGTGGGGGCCTATGTTATGGCCAATGCCCTGGTTTGTCCAGAAGCTAGAGGGAAGAAGATTCAGGGCTCCAAATTCAGCCATTTGGTTAAACAACTTCTCTCAGTGTGGCCCCTGATCCTCCTCGGCTTGGTAAGGCTAGCAAGCGTGAAGTCGACAGGCTATCATGAGCATGTGACGGAGTATGGGCTCCACTGGAACTTTTTCTTCACTCTAGCCATAGTGAGAGTAGTGGCGTCTGCTCTTCTCGTTGTATTTCCAGTCAACAGCTCCTGGCTCATGGCTTTGGTGATAAGTGGGGTTTACCAAGTTGTGTTGGAGACAACAGATTTGAAATCTTTTATCACCCAGAATGGTGGGCGCAACAACTTTGTAGAAGCCAACAGAGAGGGAATATTCTCTGTGGTGGGTTATATCGCCATCTACATGGCTGGAGTTCAAGCAGGCCTCTATCTGATGCAGACGAGAACTTTGGTCAAAGACTGGATACGGGTGGTCCGGAACCTTCTGTTGGGAAGCTTTGGACTCTGGCTCATTTTGCACATGTGCCAGACATACATAGAGCCAGTTTCACGTCGGATGGCCAACTTGTCATTCTGTATGTGGACTGTGGCCCAGTCTTTGTTTTTTCTTTCCTGCTTGAGTATTGGTGATATTGTACTGCTTTTTGCAAAAGTGGTGTCAAATTTCTCTCATGTGTCAGTCTCTTGGAATCCATCTGGGAGTTCACAAACAGAGGGAAAGCTAAGGAATAAAATGGATATGTTGTGCCTCATTCAATCCGTGAACAGGAACCAATTGTTGTTTTTCCTACTTGCAAATCTGATGACTGGTTTAACCAACATACTGGTAGACACGTTGAAAAGCAACAATTTCTTTGCTGTCTGCGTTTTGTTGTTGTACATGTTTGTGAACAGCTTAGCTATATTTATTTTACATATCAAGAACATTACCATTAAGTTTTGGTAATGTTTTTTGCATTGTTGTAATCAGTTTACAATAACTGATGATGCTAATATGACAAATATGTCATGACTTGAATAACTATGACCAAGCTATTGTGTATTGAAGAACATTACATTTACAGCATTTAGCAGATGCTCTTATCCAGAGCGACTTACAAGAAGTGCTTTGTCAATTTAGAACATGTGTGACATTAAATAAAAGACATAATTTAATGTGAATTCAATGAACAAGTGCCTGTTTTTAATGGCTGTGAGGTGGATGCCACTTTATAGATGAGGCCTTATACAAACATTTCTATCTATTGAAGATACTAAATTTGCTTTGTCTTTCACAATCCTGGTCACTTTTTTTTTTTTTTTTTTTTTTTTTATTTATTTATTAAGAGATTCAAATGCAGATGTGACACACAGTCATTGAAATCTGTCAGTCTGAAAAGGGTTACTAAGGACTCCAGGGAACTGCAGTGAGAGCCATTATCCACAAATAGGGAAAAGCTTGGAACAGTGGTGAATCTTCCCAGGAGTGGCCAGCCTAGCAAAATTTCACCCAAGTGCACATAGATGACATATCCAGGTCTCAAAAAAAGAAAAATGTTGGGGCATTATATGAAATGTCAATAAAAATAAACAGTGGTGTGTCAATCCACCTAAAGCCGTCCAAAGACAAGATATTTAATGTTTTATAAATCAACTTTGTTTTTGTAATTATGCATTCTGAAATTGATGCCCGAAACATGTTTCAAAAATGTTTAGACAGGAGAAATTTAAGCCTAAGGTCGATGTTAAATGTTCAGAAAACATTTTAAAAGATGTGATGTAATCATGCTTGGGGATAAAAGAAGCGTCCAGGAAATACAGAGTCCAGTATGAGCAAGGATGAGTTGCGGCTTGCTACTTTGCCAAAAAAAATCCATCAGTGAATAATCCACCAGTTTAAAAATAACATTGCATTAGGTATTTCGCCCTCTATGGTGCATAACTGAAGGATGGAAAAAAAATCTTTAAAAACTGGATCAGTTTGTGTTTTACGTCTCCAAACATTATTAAGCGTTGTTAAATGGAAAGACGATACAACACAACAGAATGCAGATTTAAATACTGTAAATAAGACACCACATGGTACTTTTAAACACCATCTTCAATATTTTAAGTGTATTGTCAACAACAAAACATTTAAGAATAAATAATGTACTGTAATTATCTAGTCCGGGAGGTTTTGTCATCTGCCTTCAGACGTGATTGTCAGTTTTCAAGTGGAAGTGTATCACATGTATTCCTTTCATTATAACTCAGTGCAGTCATTTTTAGAATTACATACTGCTCTGTTTATTGTTTTCAACCTGTCTATTATTTATTATTTATTTCAGGTTTAGCCTTGGACATTAGAAAGATAAGCTCTAGGCACAAAAACATCTAATCTAACTATAACTGGCCCATTATGATTCCTGCATATATATGAACACTTTCAAAAAACACTCCTTTAATGATTGTATTTCTAATTCTTTAATACCATTGAAAAAGTATATAGTTTGATGGGTAAGATCCTTTACAACTAATTTCTTAGTAATCATTTGTAATTATATAAACTTGCATTGTGAAGTTGTATTGTATTATGAGGTGTTTGAATTTGAAGTTATTCAAATTTTCCTGTTCCACTTCAAATTGGTGCAGGAACAGTATATTTATTATATAGTATAATTAGAATTATTTTATACATTTATCTGCCACCATATATTACATATATTTCGCACAAGACAAATGTTTATTTGTTTTCCCCAGTATGTTAAAAAATCAGCATATAAACAATGTGTGCATTAAAATATGCAGAAGTGTATATATATATATATATATATATATATATATATATATATATATATATATATGCAGAAGTGTGTGTGTATGTGTGTATATATATATATATATATATATATATATATATATATATATATATACACACATACACACACACTTCTGTATATATATATATATATATATATATATATATATATATATATATATATATACACACACACACTTCTGTATATATATATATATATATATATATATATATATATACACACATACACACACACTTCTGTATATATATATATATATATATATACACACACACTTCTGCATATATATATATATATATATATATATATGCGCGCATATATAAAAAATCATAATCACCCCCGGGGCTCCGTATAAAACTTATAATTTTGGCTGTAATTGTGTACCGGCGCCCGGGCCGCTGTCCCGTGCTTCCGGTATTAGCGTGACGGAGCAGGGAGGGCGGCGCAGCAACATCTCGGCTACAAGTCCTGCTGGCGTCTTCCAGAGCAAAGGTTACGAGAAATTTCTCTCGTCTCGCTCGGCTCGGTGTCGCACTTGTTTGTTTTCATACAAAACAGCGACTTCTGAGCAAGGGTGAGTACGGCCGTCGTATGTGGTAGTGGTTGGTGTTTTGGTGTTTTCCTCGGCTGCAGAATCGCTCGGGGATTTTATTTGATGTGAACTTCGCGTTCAGAGTTGAGTCGCTCGGACGCTCCGGCGTCGCTGCTCTCTCCACATAGATCCTGAAGACGTGTTCAGGTAGCGGACTCTGGGGCGTCAAACTGAGTTATGTTACAGCTGTGAAGCATATGCAGATGTACTTTGGGCGAATTGTGTTGGGTCTGTCGCGGGTTTACATTTTACCCCGCGTTCAGCTTTTTTTATTTTCGTTGGCTAGCAACCGGACTTTGCAGCTAGCTTAGCAACCGTAGCTGTCATAGCCAGCTTAGCGTTAGCATGTTGAAGTTCGCTTGATGGTTAAACTCCCATGAACAAGCTAACTTGGTTGTTTCGCCCGATGTGGCCAGTTTTTGTAAGAGTAGCTACCTGTTGTGGTTTTTTTTATCTTTAGCGCTGGTTTTAATTTGATTAACTTTAAGGTTTAAATGGTCAGCTATGGTAACTAGGTTAATTTATCTAGGTTAGCTAGCTAAGCTAAGTAGCCACATCATTGACAGCAAGTCGAAGTGTATCCGAGAGCCTTCTTAGCGTCCAGTATCTAACTACCTACCCAGATAGGATGATGAGGCTGTAGTTGGCTCCCTTTTCGAATTTTCCCCTTCCACCTTAAATGGTGCGGCAGTTGCAGCGCCATTTAAGGTGGAACGGGAAAATTCGTACAAGAAGCTGGCGAGTGATCTTGGTTAAGTTGTGGCTTTGTGAAGACGCTTTTTAAGGAAATAAATTCTACTTTTGGTTCTCCGAACAAGTAAACGTACAGGTTTTGCTTTCCACTTAATAAGTTGGTGCCATTGTTTACAAATAACCGAGTAACGTTATAGCGTTGGTGTCAAATTGGCTAGCTAGGTTAAGTAGCTAGCTAACGTTAGCTGGTTAACCTACGTGCATAGACCTGATTCCATGAGTTACTGGTATAATTTAAAGACATGCATATTTATTTTGCTTTCCAAGTAATTCTGATGCATTGCCTAAGTATTACACGTCCACATTATCACATGAACAGTTTGAAAGTTTTTAAACGTATAATAACATGAAATAAGCTGCCACTGGGCGTAACCTCTTAGCTAACTTAAGCTAGTCCGCTAACGTCTGCTAGGCTTTAAGTAGCTGTAGCTGTAGCTAAGCCTCTTGTATCGCCAGCAAGCTAATAATCCTTAACAGGCTGTTTAGCTCGCTGGCTACCTGAGGCAGGGCTAGCGGGCTCGAGTAAGACCTTAAAGGTTAACGTTATTGGGTTAACTTGGTTGCTTTGTGGTCCGCAGCTTCTCTGTTTCTTGGCTCTTTGGTGGGACGGCGCTGAGAAGACTGTGAGGAAATTGTAAGATAGAAAAGTGCGAATTCATGACTGATTTAAGATGATCTTGTACACAGGGAGAGCTGCGGTAGGACTAGCTGGGAGAAAGACATGGCGCGCCTGGTAGCTGTGTGCAGAGACGGGGAGGAGGACTATCTTTTCCTCGCAAGACAGATTCCCTTGTATATCGATGACACACTCACGGTAAGTTAGTTATGCTTGTTACTGACCAAAGCCCCACAGAAATGTCCGTCGCAGGCGCTCTCAGGAGAGTACATTGCACTGCCAGTGAGAGCCTAGGTCGAAATGTCGATGTTAGCTAGCTGATGTTGTAAGGCCTTGTGCTAAACGGCTAGCAAGCTAAGCTGTGTTGGCCGTACTAAGGTTTATTTATTCTAGCTGAAAGATCATCAGTGCTGCTAGATTGAGAAAAACATGGTTTGTGAATAAAGGAGTAATCTAGCAGCTACTGTTGAACTGGTTTGCTTATTTGAATATCTCTAGCTGCTATGAAATCACCCAGAATGGCAGATTTGATAAGAGCATATCTGGGTGTTTTGCAAATTACAGATTTAAAGGTGTTCCATCTCTCGGCTCAATTGCATGTTAACGGCACAGTCTATATTTAACGCTGCAATGACTCTTTTGAATGTCAGTAGGTGCTTTGCACACTCAGTCTGACCTGTTGTTTCTTCTATGTGTAGATGGTGATGGAGTTTCCTGACAGTGTATTGGACTTTGACAGTCATCAGATCAACAGCTCACAAATGAAGCAGTTTATTGAGGTAAGGTTGATTATGCAAGGATATTGCTTTGCTTGGCAGTGCCCGGTGCAGAGTGATACTGCAATATCACTGTCCCAGTATCCCAGCTGTTCATACTGTGTGCCTACAGTAACTAACCTACATTAGCGAACCTGCAAGAGCTGTACAAATGGATTTTCTCCAGGTCAGATCCATCCTCACACCTTGGAGTTACACTTTGCTCTGACAGCTGATCCCATCAAGCTTTTAGAGATGTTGCTTTTCGAAGTCAAGTTGTCAGGAAGTGAATGATGAACGTGTTGAATTGTTGTCATTGCCGTTGGCAGCACCACAGCATGCTGAAGCAGCAGGACCTGAACATGGCGCTGATGGTGATGTCACGCGAGGTGTTCAGCGCGCTCTCACAGCTGGTGCCGTGTGTGGGCTGCAGGCGCAGTGTGGAGCGTCTCTTCTCTCAGCTCACAGACTCTGGTTATTTCGCCCTGGAGCCATTGACCGTGGGCTCAGCCGGCGTGTTGTCAGTCACCAGGGCCTGTCTGGCAGACCCCCGTAAACTCTACACGCTCTTCTATGTCCATGGGTAAGAGAGGGAGGTTGGTCTGAGTGTGAGCGGGATGGGTGCTTCATAGATGGGAGATCTGTCAATGAAGATTGTGATGGTGTCATGCAGAGTGTTTTGATGTGAAATGGTTCAATGCAGAGAGAGACATGGTGAAAGGAACAAGGAGGCAGTGTCTGTCATACAAACATAGCCATTTTATTTTCTATCCTAAATGACCAGTGAATCTGCACATCAAACATTTTTGTTTTTATGTGATGTTGATAACAGTGGAATAGTGGAAAATCTCACTGCACGTCAAGTAAAATTTTTGTCTCATGACACTTTGCATGTACTTCTCTGCATTTTTATGCCGAAACTTTAGCTCAAGCAGTGTTGTAAAACATTGTCTTGGGTGTCAGGTAGCAAATCTGTAACAGTTTCGTATAATAACTTTTTCCGTGTTGGCTTTGAATCAATAAACTCCTTAAATGTTTGGTTCCTGTCACTACCACATCATACAATTCTGTCTTGCTGAGCTTCTCTAGAATGGCACATTTCACGTTAAACCATTCTAAACGACTTCTTAAATTCTAATGATTAAATTATCCAAACATTTGGGAAAAAACGAGGCATGTTTTGAAACAGATAATGCATCCATGTTTTGCTGGTCTTTAGAAAATAATTTGTTGAATGTCTAACCTAGTTCTTCAGTTCAGTGTTTTGTTCTGATGCCACGAATGTCTTAAAATACGTATTTTTCTTTCCTCCTTTGCAGGTCTAAGTTGAATGACATCATTGACGCCATTCCCAAAAGCAAAAAGAACAAACGCTGTCAGTTGCATTCTTTAGACACACACAAGCCCAAGCCTTTAGGGTAAGTTTAAAGTTTACTGTGTTTAAGTGCACCTTATCTTCCAAACCCTACATTTCATTTAAAATAATGCTGTTTACCTGTCACCTGTTAGTGATGGATATTTTGGAGTGTTTGAGAATGCCTGATGTGTGTGTAAGGTGCTGTAGAGAGGAAGGTGAAGCGAAAGGGCTAGTGCTAGAGAAAAAGAGTGCTGCAGCAGCAGGGAATAAAGAGGTCAGATGTAGTGTCCTTTTCCACTTTGGGCCTTTTCAGACCCCCTACAGGTAGGCACCACCATTTGTGTATACAGCTGTTATTAGACCACAACAAAAGTAAAGTAGTGTTTAGAAAAGCAGAGTTTTGCTTTTCTACCAAGATTGTCAGTTGTCAACGTTTTTAGGACGTAGACGACCAAAAACCGAGTCTGGTTAATTACAGCACAGGTTTTCAGTTCTATTCAGTGCAACGTCTATTTAGTAACTCTTAGAGATATTTGAATGTTCTTCCTGTTCAAAGTGGTAGCTTTACAGGAGAAGGCAAAAGCATTCTTAACTTGTAATGTTAGTTAATGTAACAAGATTTCTACTGCTCTATTCATCATGAAGTGTTCACACAAGCAACTCAAAAGCTGCTGCGGTGTTGAATCTGAAAAAAATCAGCGACACGTGATTTTGATTAGACAGCAAATATTAATTTCACCAGAGTGCACATCCCTGTTAAAACATGTTCCCCTTTTCTTGTTCAGTGGGTTTTTTTTTTTTTTTTTTTGAGTATCTGCTTGGTAATTGGTTGTTTTGGTAACCGTGGAGACCGTGGCTGTGTGTTGCAGAGGGAGCTGGATGGACATTTGGGAGCTGATGTCTCAAGAGTGCCGGGACGAGGTAGTCCTGATTGACAGCGCCTGTCTGCTGGAAACTCTAGAGACATACCTGAGAAAACACAGGTAAATCTACTGCATGCAAACACCATCTGCTTGGAATTTGCCTTCATTATTGTGAAGTCAGTTAGTGATGTCCTGAATAGTTGCTCTCAAATCCAGCTGTGTGGTATTTGATTGTGTATTATGAATAGCTTTCTGCCTTCACATGGGTGCATATGGTTTCATTGGAAAATGAATCCTGTTCATAAGAGCTGCACAACGAAAGATTTGATATTAATCACTGTGTGCTGTGGTATGCAAATCAGCAAGTAAATCAGAGTTTGCTTGCTGAGATGTCACATGTTCCTCATAAGTGCCTGCGGGTGTTGTGCTAATTCAGTGTATCAACATTTTTTTTTGGTCAGGCTGGTCATTAGCTCTATATTTACTGTTTCACTGTACAATTTGAATGGTTATGTAGCTGTAATATTTAACTGATTTAGGTTCTTGCAATTTGCGATAATTACATGGTATTCTATTTTAATGTGTTGTACTGTGATTATCCTCCCTGTGCCTGTCTTAGACCAAGATTGACTGGATTAGCTTGTAGTTATGGTTTCCACTGTTAACAGCTGTGTCAATGTGTTTGTTAGGTTCTGCACAGACTGTAAGAACAAGGTGCTGAGGGCCTACAACATCCTGGTGGGAGAGCTGGACTGCAGTAAGGAAAAGGGCTACTGCGCGGCTCTTTACGAAGGCCTGCGCTGCTGCCCACACGAGCGCCACATCCATGTATGCTGCGAGACCGACTTCATTGCCCACCTCCTGGGCCGGGCAGAGCCAGAGTTCGCTGGAGGGTATGAGTGAGTCAACGGAGCTATTTTTGACTTGTCTTGGCATAGGGGCATCCCAAAACCTTAAAGCTCATTAAGAATGTGAAGATCTATGAGAGATACACAATTATGCAAATTGTAAGCGCCTTCCTGCCCCCCCTCTTTCCAATCCACAGCCTCACTATACTGCGCACTGTCTGTTACAGACACAGCAAATGAGCTGGAGCAGAGCAGATAATTATAGAAATAAGCTCCCACTGAAACTTTAATAGTCAAAGATTTTGGGTTTTTATTCACTCTGGCACTAGTCGCTTGATTTCAGTTCGCTGAGGTTTGAATTCTTTTTCTTTTTTTTCTTTCTTTCTTTTTTCTAAACATGTCATCTGTGAGCTAGAATTGTTGGTGGCATATGAAAATGTTTTAGCCTTCTCGTTAAACCAGTGTTACTCTTGTATCCTCGGGTGCTAACAAAGTAAGGCAAAAGTAGCTAACAGCTATACACACACATGGGTTTACCCTCTCAGATTTCAGTGTTTTACTCTCCAAACTTGCATCAGTGGGGCCTCAGTGAGCTGGAGTGAACCTGTGGCAGTGGTGTGTGAAACTGTTTAGGTATTCTTGCTAAGTTGACGCTAGGTTCTAATGCTAATGGGCATAGGGAAGAAAAATGGTTTCAACTTATGGCTTCACACACAAACCTAGGTTAAGTTTCGGTGAACTGAAATTAACCTGTGTGTTTGAAGATGTAGCATGATAAACTGCAACAGTAGAATGCCGCTGCTAGCACAGCTCAGCGCACCTAATTTGACATTTATTTAGATAATATACAGTATGAATTTGACACCATTATATTTTTAAACCTTGACATTATTTATATAGCATATGCATGTTTTGTTGCTGTAAACAATTCTTGTTAGTATATCTGCTTGTTTTAGTATATTTTAGTGTATTGTACCCTGATAGGTTTAAGCTCTTTCATGATGTAACAAAGCTAAGCTACTATGAAGCACCCACAAGCTGCTTGTCTCCATAAATACTGAGAGAAGCCTGTATTATCAGTGGAAAAATGTGGGCGCTTTGCTGTTACATGCATGTACTAACATGAATGTTTTGAGTGTTTTGTCTGACTGATTTGTTTAAATCTTGGCTATAATAACCTCATTTTATTAACCTGTATATGGCAAGCTTTGTTTTGTTTACACTTTACAGCTAATTTCACACCTTTTTAGCTGTGATTCCAAAACATACCTTTTTCCTCCTTTGGCTTTTGTCAGTCAGTACTGGAGTACATACATGCTGAACAGTTCTGGTTGTGTACAGGCGCAGGGAAAGGCACGCTAAGACCATAGACATTGCACAGGAGGAGGTGCTGACGTGTCTGGGGATCCACCTGTATGAGCGACTTCACCGAATCTGGCAGAAGCTGCGGGCCGAGGAGCAGACTTGGCAAATACTCTTCTACCTTGGCATTGATGCACTCCGTAAAAGCTTTGAGGTACTGAGGTTGGAGTCCCTGAAGCAGCTTAGATTTTTTAAAAATGTTATATCTGATACTGGAGAAATGTAAGCATCTATGAGAATGAACATATGTTTTCTAGACTTGACTAGACTTATACTTTTGAATTGCACCCCCCCACCCCCTCTGTATAGATGGCAGTGGAGAAAGTGCAGGGGATCAGCCGGTTGGAGCAGCTCTGTGAAGAGTTGTCGGAGGAGGAGCGTGCAAAAGAGCTTAAGCAAGAGAAGAAAAGGCAGAAACGCAAGAACAGACGCAAAAACAAGTGTGGCTTTGACATGTCTGAACAAGAGGCTGAAGGAGACAAAGAGAAGAGCTTGGACGAGGTATGGTTTCTTTCGGTTTTTGTACCTCATGTTTTATTTTGCCGTGTGGTATTAGTTTTGCATGTAACTCTAAGCATCTAGTCTCTGGGAGTAGTCTTATATATGCCAGTTAGCTTCTTTTTTTTTTTTTTTTTTTTTTTTTTTTTTCATCTTCCCCTATACATTCAAAATGGCCAATTTTTCACATATTAGGGTTTTTTGCTTTGGAAAACGGGAACAGGCAACACAGATGGAATTGTTTATTTTACTGTTTGACACTGCCAGTTAAGAGTGCACTGATGTGACGGATGATAGATAAGCCTAACGCATGTATTTAAGTGCTCAGAGAAGTATCAGGATGCTTTGACTGACATGTATGTCAAAAAATGTGGGTTCATGAAATTATTGGAATATTCTATGCTTACTTTGTTATAGGTTGCGTTAGATTAAGGACAAGGATGGTTTGAGGGAGAGGAGGTGGATAAATATTAGTGCTGTGGAAAATTGGTGTTTTGCATGAATGACAAATATAAAGTAGTTTCTTGTGGAGATGATCAAAGGATATTCCAGTATGAAATTAAAATGTTCATAATTTCTGGTGGTCAACAAAGTGCAGCGTTCTTGTATTTATCTCACGCACTCGCTGACTGTCCTCTCGTGTATCTGCAACAGAAATTGGCTGGCCATTTGCTTCTTGGCCCTGTATTAAATGTTAACACATTACAAATGCACAAACGTTCTCTTGTACCTCTATGCAGGGTTCAACAGAGTCTGTGGATGGCAGCTGTAAGTCATGTGGCAGTGGTGAGGAGTCTGGAGGCAGTGTGGAGGTCATGGTCCCCCTCGAGAACTCCTCCTGCAGCTGCCCTGCCACCTCCATCCTGGGCTCACCTAAACCCAAGAAAGGTACCACATCACGTTGATGACTTTTTGTATTAATTATGTTGGTAATTCATTTATACAGTGGGGCAAAAAAGTATTTAGTCAGCCACTGATTGTGCAAGTTCTCCTACTTAGAAAGATGAGAGGTCTGTAATTTTCATCATGGGTACACTTCAACTAGGAGAGACAAAATGAGAAAAAAATCCAGGAAATTACATTGTAGGATTTTTAAAGAATTTATTTGTAAATTATGGTGGAAAATAAGGATTTAGCCACCCACAAACAAGCAAGATTTCTGGCTCTCACAAACCTGTAACATCTTCTTTTAAGAAGCTCTTCTGTCCTCCACTCATTACTTGTATTGATGGCACCTGTTTGACCTCGTTATCTGTATAAAAGACACCTGTCCACAGCCTCAAACAGTCAGACTCCAAACTTAACTATGGCCAAGACCAAAGAGCTGTCGAAGGACACCAGGAAGAAAATTGTAGACCTGCACCAGGCTGGGAAGAGTCAATCTACAATAGGCAAGCAGGTTGGTGTGAATAAATCACCTGTGGGAGCAATTGTAAGAAAATGGAAGACATACAAGACCATTGATAATCTCCCTCGATCTGAGGTCCACGCAAGATCTCATCCCATGTCGTCAAAATGATCATGAGAACGGTGAACAAAAATCCCAGAACTACACAGAGGGACCTGATGAATGACCTGCAGAGAGCTGGGACCAAAGTAACAAAGGCTACCATCAGTAATACATGACGCCGAGAGGGACTCAAATCCTGCAGTGCCAGGCGTGTCCCCCTGCTTAAGCCAGTACATGTCCAGGCCCGACTGAAGTTTGCTAGAGAGCATATCAATGATCCAGAAGAGGATTGGGAGAATATCATGTGGTCAGATGAAATCAAAAAAGAACTTTTTGGTAAAAACTCAACTCGTCGTGTTTGGAGGAAGAAGAATGCGGAGTTGCATCCATACCTACAGTGAAGCATGGAGGTGGAAACATCATGCTTTGGAGCTGTTTTTCTGCAAAGGGGACAGGACGACTGATCCGTGTTAAGGGAAGAATGAACGGGGCCATGTATCGTGAGATTTTTAAGTCAAAACCTCCTATCAGTGAAAGCATTGAAGATGGAACGTGGCTGGGTCTTCCAGCATGACAATGATCCCAAACGCACCGCTCAGGCAACGAAGGAGTGGCTCCGTAACAAGCGTTTTAATGTCCTGGAGTGGCCTAGCCAGTCTCCAGACCTCAACCCCGTAGACAATTTGTGGAGGGAGTTGAAAGTCACGTTGCCCAGCGACAGCCCCAAAACATCACTGCTCTAGAGGAGATCTGCAGGAGGAATGGGCCAAAATGCGAGCTACAGTGTTTTTGACCTCTGTCATTGCCAACAAAGGTTATGTTACAAAGTATTGAGTTGAACTTTTGTTATTGACCAAATACTTATTTTCCACCATAATTTACAAATAAATTCTTTAAAAATCCTACAATGTGATTTCCTGGATTTTTTTTTTCTCATATTGTGTCTCATAGTTGAAGTGTACCCATGATGAAAATTACAGACCTCTCTCATCTTTCTAAGTAGGAGAACTTGCACAATCAGTGGCTGACTACTTTTTTGCCCCACTGTATTTACCGGTGATCCCCCGGTGAAACTGCTATGTTTAGGAAATGATTGCTTATATTTTTAGACATGATGGAGGGGAGAGGGGAACCTTCACTAATCAATATGTTTGTGTGTGCCTGTAGGTCTGTCATCTCACAGTAACGGCAGTGACTGTGGATACTCCTCCAGTATTGAGGGCAGCGAGACAGGCTCCAGAGAAGGCTCAGATGTGGCATGCACTGAGGGCATGTGTAACCATGATGAAACAGGTACCACAAGTTTATCTCTGCTGCAAGCCTAGCTTCACCATAGTGAGCTTTGCTGAATTTCACTTTAGCAGATTTGTTGTTATAAATATTTCCCTGTGTTCTTGTGGCTGCACTTTTTTTTTTTTTTTTTTTTTTTTTTTTTTTTTTTTTTTTTTTTTTTTTAAACGATTAAAATCTGTTAGTTTTACATGAATAATCGATTGAATCTTCAGTAGCAAGTCTGGGCAATATGACAGTCATCGTCTTTGCAGGTGAATACTCATGCAGTCATCACTGCTCTGAGGACAAAGAGGAAGATGGTGTGGACAGCTGTGTGGAGTGCTGGGCAAACTCTGAAGAACATACCAAGGGCAAGAATAAGAAGAAGAAAAGGAAGAACAAGGGGTCAATGTGTGGGAGCGAACCTGTGAGTTATAGTGAGGGGTCATACGCCCCTTTCACTTCACACTTTTAAACAAATTGCTGTGCCTGCATTGTTTTTGCTGCACCACATACTATCATGTTCTAACATAATACAGGGTGGGCCAATTATATGGATATATGGATACACCTAAATAAAATGGGAATGGTTGGTGATATTAACTTCCTGTTTGTGGCACATTAGTTTATGGGAGGGGGGGAAAACGTTTCAAGATGGGTGGTGACCATGGTGGCCATTTTGAAGTCGGCCATTTTGGATCCAACTTTAGTTTTTTCAGTGGGAAGAGGGTCGTGTGACACATCAAACGTAATGAGAATTTCACAAGAAAAACAATGGTGTGCTTGGTTTTAATGTAACTTTATTCTTTCATGAGTTATTTACAAGTTTCTAACCACTTATAAAATGTGTTCAAAGTGCTGCCCGTTGTGTTGGATTGTCAACGCAGCCCTCTTCTCCCACTCTTCACACACTGATAGCAAGAAATGCTAGCACAGGCTTCCAGTGTCTGTAGTTTCAGGTGCTGCACATCTCATATCTTCACAGCTTAGACAATTGCCTTCAGATGACCCCAAAGATAAAAGTCTAAGGGGGTCAGATCGGGAGACCTTGGGGGGGGCCATTCAACTGGCCCACGACGACCAATCCACTTTCCAGGAAACTGTTCATCTAGGAATGCTCGGACCTGACACCCATAATGTGGTGATGCACCATCTTGCTGGAAAAACTCAGGGAACATGCCAGCTTCCAAAGTGGATTGGTCGTCATGGGCCAGTTGAATGGCCCCCCCAAGGTCTCCAAGATCTGACCCCCTTAGACTTTTACCTTTGGGGTTTCTATAGGTTAGTAGTTTCACTAGCATGAGACCTGGTGAGTCACTGGCATATCTTAACTGGTGGAGTTCAGACTTTCATTCCACCTTGCATTTTTAAAACACTTACTGGGAAGCAGTAAACTCACATTTGCCTTGAGACTTCAGTTAATGATTTGATACGCTAGTCCTAACAGTGCAAAAAGTCTTGCTGCTGTCTGTGCTAATACAATAAAAAAGCAACAAAATTTTAGGGGTGGTGGATTTAAAGAGATGATCAATGGGGTAGTTTCTACAGTAAGTGCACTCGGTTGCTCTTTAAACTCCTTAAACGACTTCCTGTCAGAAGAGTACATTCAGATTGAGTTGTTGACAAGGCACCGTATTACAGAAACATCTTTAAGATCTGACAGGTCAAGACACGAATTTATGAAATGTTACTACAGAAGCAAATCTTAATATAAAAGTTTTATCTTGCATTTTTTTTCTCCATTTAAGAAACTTTAACCATCACAATCAAAGTAGACTTTTTTTTTATTATTATTAAACTAAAAATATTGTGCTAACTATTTTTAGATATTCTCCAGATCTACTGTCATGGTGACTAAGCAGAAGATTTCAGACTTAAGATGTTTCTGTAATATGGCTTCAGTATGCACAAACAGATTACACCAGATAAAAATGTCAAACATGTTTAATGCACTCCAACTAATCTGAAACTCAGTCGGAAAGCAAGAATTCTGTGCCTGACACGCTACTCCTAGCGCCCGACTCATTGTTTTTGCAGTCACTTTGTTCTGTTTTTTAATGTAAACATTACTAATTGGCTTCTATTCATACATGAGCCTTCAAATTGTACTAGGTCTTATCCAGGCAAGTTACAGCACCAGTATTACCAGGATTTCAATGATGGCTTACATTCACACTTCCCCTTCCAATTTGATTGCTGTTAAACTTCAGAAAATGGTGTGAGAAATTTTACCAGTTTAGAATAATCGTCAGATGTCCTCCTTGTCAGAACGTCGCCAGCTTATACAATTATGGAACACATTGTAAACAGTTAAGTGTCAATAAGAATTGACGCATTAACCGACTTTAAACAGTATTGATTTGTGGTCAGGAATATAATGCATTTTCGGGTTGATATCTGAGATCTCAGTTCAGTCTTCTAAAGTTGTGTGTTTCTCTTATGTGACAGGGTTCAAAGTCAGAAAGCTGCATGTCAGAAAGCAGTCGAAGAGGCTTGTCTGGCTTGGAAAGCGCCCATGACCCCAGCACATCATCCACGCACAGCTGCCGGAGCCAAGAGACGTGTCCGAAGCTGTGCTGTGGATCATTCACTAGTATCGCTTCGCAGTTACTGTGGGCCGATCAGCAGCGGAAAGGCGGCGGGGGTCTAGTCCTGGGCCAGCCGCCTCCAGCAGACACATCCACACAAGGAGACAGCACCACCAAGAGCCTCATGGAACTGCTGGTGAGTGGACTAGCTCTGAGCGCTAGCCCTAAGGCAGCTGTTCAGGATGGCACAAATTAAGCATTGCTAAAATATATAACCCAAAAATAGGCGCGGTTTGATTCAGTTGTGATTCTTCAGGAATTCAGTGCATCATAATCCTTTTTTAACCTCAGTTCAGTAATACAGAAGTATTTTAACAGCAATAAGCCACTCAACCTTGGGTGTGGCCTTTCCGTAGTAACCAGTGAATACAGCCCTTGGTAACAAATGAAGTTAAGTGCAAAAATGAAATAACAAACTTTTTTTTTTAATAATTTAAAAATATGCGTACAAACAGGATGAAGCAGAAGCATCATTAGATGAAGAGAACTGCCTAACACCAGACGAGATCCAGTCATTCGTGGAGGAGAACAAGTCTTTCTACAGCACGCGAGACCAGTACAGGCAGCACCTGAAGGACCGCTTCACCAAATACTGCCACTCCAGTGTGTGTAGAGGAGAGTGGCTGCCTACTACCAGTGTCAACTGAGCAACGCACTCTGAAAACACAATTTTTACGGATGGAAAAAACACTCAAGATTACCACTGCTGTGCCGCTTTTTTTTTTTTCGAAGATGGAGGGAAAAAAAATTAAATTGGTGCAAAAAAGTGAGTTCTGAAGCCGTGTCTCGTTCAGTTGAAGGTTTATTTGTTGGGAAAAGGTAAATGTTCACATCACCTTCCACATCTGTCATTTCAGTCTCTGTCTTTCACGCTTTCTCTCTCTCGCGCGCTCCCTCTCTCTCTACCATGCACACTTTTCACCCCCATCCCTCACTCATTCATCCACCTTCCTTCGCTACACCTGGTGGCTTATTTCTGTGATTTCAGTTTCTGGACTTATTGATTTAAGGAATGGGTTATGAAGAGCAGTGGAATTGATAATCAAGCTTTGCAAGCTGTGACTGTAGGGTTAGATATTGATAGTCTTCTTGTCTTATTGTTTCTATAACATTTTCTTTGTTTTCCCAGTTCGTTTCACTGACTGTGACGCTTTTAGTGGCAAAAAAAATGTACCAATAAATGTGTACAGAAATAAAATTATCTGAATATAAAGATTTTACAGAAAGATAAACATCCATTTATAAGGAGGTTTGAGTGTAATGTTGAGCGCAATGTGCAAAATTTACATAATAAAGAATATTTATTAATATGCATCAGAAGACTGTGGGTTTTTCTTCCTCTCCCCTGAAATGTTGTGCTTTAAAGGACATTTTAAGAATGTTACCTGATTGTTCATTGGCAGAAAACATGAACTTTTTTTTTTTTTTTTTTTTTATTAAACTGTGGTGGTGATGGGAACCAGGGGGATGCGATATTTACAACATGCATGAGTTCGGTTTTGCTATTCAAAAGAACCAGTAAACCTACATTTGTCTGAGTTTATATATCGCTGTTGTCTGAACAAAACTTTGCATCTCCAAAATGGTAACTTCACAGGAGAAGGAAAAGACCTGCTTTACTCTTAAAGTAAGTCAATGGAACCAGATTTCTTTCAAAGTAATTTTGGGCCATTTCATTTGGCCTATTCATCATGAAATTTACACACAATGTAAAGAACAGGCTTTTTCAAATTGTGCCAAAAAAACAACAAAAATGGAGATGCAAGGTTTTGTTCTGGCGAGATGTAATGTTGGTAATGGGAAATGTGGTCAGAATGCTCCTGTCCCATTTTATATTTAGCCTTACAGTATCCTGCATATTATCTTTTTCTCTACCAGAAGACAATGTCTGTCATCAGGCTACACATTCGTAACGAATTCATGTATGTAACCTTTCATCTGTCTGGTTCCCATCACCGGCACTGTGAACAATTTAAGGGAGTATTTTACACTTGATAGAGTTCCCCTTTAAATCTAAGAAACTAGCAAAGAAATGTCCAAAGTTAAATAAATACCAGTTTTTTTTCTTCATGCTTAAATAAATTCTGCCAATTTTTATAGATAAATTCAGGGAGTAAGCTTTCTCGGTTCTGCATAATCAAATACTAGTCTTGCATGTAAACTTGTATTTTAATCTATTTACTGTTCGCTAGATGGCGCGCTATAAAGCCTTTACTAAGCTTTGTGTAAAACGTGCATTACTATCGGGTTTAATTATAAAATGGGCTTGGTAACTGACAGCTGTCAGTCACAAATGTTAACGTTTTTACATTAAAAAGGTATCGTTGTCGCACACTTCAAGCCATACAACCGGGCCTCAGCTGTGCTTAAAGGGAAATTCCACCAAAATTTCTGAGTAATTTAATCCATGAGGTTGCTAATTGTGGAGAGACTTGGAGACTGATTTCTTCGCATTGGTGGTGAAAGGCACCAGGGGGCACCATGTCTACAACACTAATAGAGCCTTTTTGTTTACCATCCAAAACCACCAGTCAACCTACACATGCCTTCTGAGTTTAGTACGTAATGTTGACGATAGTCATAAATCTGAAAAAAATGGATTAAAGTACATGTAAAGACAGTGCTTATCCTAAAACAACGTGTCAGACATCAGGCAGCACATATCTAACCACCGTATGTCATCTTCAGAGACATGCTTTGCAGACGTCTGGTTCCTATCACCACCACTGTGAACAATTCTGACTCTGCAACTTTCTCCAGAATGGAGCACTTGACGCTAAAACACTCTGAATGGCTTTGTTTACATCTCAAATGTTTAATTATGTAGAGTTTTTGAAAAATTGATGCACTTCCCCTTTAAAATCTGAGACGCTACCAAAGGAATCGCATGTTGAGTTTAACCTCTTTACCTCTCACAGCCGTTCTTTCCTTAAGCTTAGAAAGTCGAACACGCTTAAACAAATCTAACCTCATTTACATAGATAGAAAAATTATTCAGTTAGTAAGATGTTACTGTTCTACATAGATGTCAAATGCATGGAGCCCCTATGTTGACACGGTGGTCATTTTTAATAAGGAATGGCCACAAATTAATATCTTGAGGCCACGAGTTATAAGACACTTAGAGCGGGGCCTCAATATAGTAACTTGTGGTGACGTCTTATTAATAAAAATCTCTGTATCGCTACGTTGGGGCTCGTAAAAATATATTTTACACGTGAAATGGCATTACCTGTCTATCGTCCGCTAGATGGCCCGCTATGCCAAACAATCCCATCAAGCTGTTACAAAGCCTTTCGTTAAAAAATTTACTACTTTATATTTGGCTTAATTGTAAAAGTGGCGTTGTAACGGTCAACTGTCAGTCGCCGGTGTTAAAAATGTAAACAACAACAAAAAAAGTTTATGTTTCGCATAATTGAAGCCATCGGCTGATCTTGAAACAGTGCGAGCGGCGACGGCAACCCAAGTCTTCTTCTTTCTGCTTGCCATCTAATATTTAATCCCGAGCGCAGGGATTGGGGCTTCCTTATCACTGCCTTTTCCTGGCTGCTCCGGCGAGAGGACCGAGGAGGGCTGAGCGCTACATCTGCCCGCCCTGCGCCGCCTGACACGCCGCTGACTTTTACTGATAATCAGTCTCTGCACGGCAGACGTACATATACCCACATTAATACACTGAGCCGCGGTCTGGAGAAGCCCCGCAGCAGCTCGCCGATGGAGCGGTGGAAAGGCAGAGTGGCGCTGGTGACAGGAGCTTCTGTCGGCATCGGAGCGGCTGTGGCTCGGGCTCTGGTCCAGCAGGGCATGAAGGTGGTGGGATGCGCCCGGAATGTGGACAAAATAGAGGTAAGCAGTGATTCCCATTAACGTTTCCACAGCCGGAGCGTTTGTTGAGGCCTAAAGTAGTGTGAGTGATGCGCTAGCCTTGTGGCTACTTCGCTAGCTAGCTGAACTAGCCGGCGAGCTGGTTTGAACTGGTGATAAAGAAAAACTGATAATCTCTCAGATAACGGCAGCAGATTAACCACCGACACGACCTGCCCGAGGACCTCGGCGTGGGGACTGAGTTGGGGAAATGAGGTTTTCTGCTTTGCTTTGACCTTTTCGGCGCAGATAATCACTCTGTGTGCACTGTTACTAATGGAGGTGGGCGGTGTGGGAAAACATCACGATACTTGACGACGCGGTATGTATCGCGATATTAGATTTTTTTCCTGGTAAATTGGAGCAGACAAAAAACACCAGTAGTGAGCGGTTTTAAGAAATATTGACGAAAACTTTGAGAACATTGCTTTTTATTCTATAATTCACACAGTTTGTTTGCTACTCCTTAGTACTTATTATATTGATAAATATGATATTTATGAAGTACTCAGAAATACTCGTTTTGATAGGGCTGAACGATTCAGGGGAAACGTATTTCCAGTTTTTCTGACCAGTATTGCAAATGGGATTTAAATGGGGATTTTTATTCCAGCAAATTAATGTCCAGGCCGGTTATTGTTTTGGCCAGGAAGACCAAGAGATCCGCCTTTTCTGGATTGAGGCTTGAGCAGTGAATGTACCGTGGGTGTTCAGCTGCTTCTGATTGGTCTAACTCGTCTACAGGCAGGTTATTAGGTTAAATTTCCCAGCATAAAACTTCTAAATGATAACTTAGACTGCAAAAAAAAACTGCAGATCTTGCGATTTGAATATTGCGCTCTTAAAGTTACAATTTCAATATAAAAATGATTCATCTCTCAGCCCTAAATTGTGATGTAAATGTTTTCTACGGGCTGCAACAAATAATTGATTTGATCGTTTAAGACATTTGACAGTAGAAAAGCAAGTGGAAACTTCGGTGGGGATAAAATCTAATATTGACCTGTCTCCAGTAACACGTGGTTGCCATTCTCACGTTTTGAGCACGCAGGCTAGAGAACTGCCCAGGGGGCAGCTTTAAACCCAGTGAAGGAAGTTAACCAAAAACTAGTTTTATGCTTTAAATTGGTGGTCAGAAAGATGTGGTTTCCTCTGCTCACTGCTGTCCAAACGGAGCCAGCCATCATTTCAGGGTTGCCAGGTTGGGCAAAATCCCAACCTGGGGATTGGCATCTCACACTATGAAAGTAATTTATTGTAAAGGATATTTTTTCATTGATGTAAAATTCGGCAGATTTTTAATTAAAATGCTAAAAAAATGAAAAGAGTAACACAGAATATAACATAATATTGTAAAGAAATTGCAATATATGAAACAAGAATAGTAAAAAAAAAGTAGTAAAAACAACAATAATAAAAAGAATGACTATGACATTAACCATATTTATAGGTTTCACATTTTAGTCCATTTAATTATGAAGTTATTTATAATTGTAAGTGATATGTTTTTCATTGCCTATCATTGCCTTGCACTGAAAGCTTTATTAAAAAGTAGCATAGATAGATTGAATGTAAGAATAGCACATAATATAATTATATAATATTATAATTACAAAATGTAGTACAGCAAGGAATGTTTGAAGTAATAGTAGTAGTTATTAACAATAGTAACAGCAACGATGATAAGAAAATGACGATGATGGTGATAATAATGGTAATAATAGGAATACTTTTTTTTTCTGTTCAGTTACTGGAATGACACGTTGTGAGCTTTTCTTCGTTTTCATAGAATGTTTCAATATTGAAGATATGTGACTGAATATTAAAAAACAACAGCCCTAATGTAGTCACGTTGGCCACTCCTAGCTACTAACATTTCATTGTTTTTCCTAAGAGCCATAGTCATAACATGACCTGATGTTAAGCTGCTTGATCACCTAATAATATCTATAAAAGTCTGATTATATTAGCCACGCCCACTGCACTATCTTATCAGAAGACTTGTGCTCTGCTCTTCTTACATAAAGGCTTCTAACCTTAAAGTCATACGTAATGTGGCCCGGTCTCCGTCCTAAACTCCATGACTCCATAACAAACCCTCAGTCTGAATGAATGTGTGGGCTAATCTCGCACGGACTCTCATTATTCTCCTTCTTCATTATCCTACAGATCCACTTTATGTGGTTATGCAACCCTTGTGTTGTTTCTGTGGTGTGCCTAATCTGACTTTATCAATAGTCAGTGAAGTATAAGCACAAAGACTTTACTCTTGCCCACCCACTCCATTTCTTAGTCCTGGCTAATCTTGGGCCCTGTCAATCATTGACTGTGTTGTGCTTGGGCCTCTGCCCTTGACCTCTCACAAGTCTCTGCTAAGCCCTTCGAAATAATTTAGACATCTCAGCAAAGTGAAGTGAACACAGTAGGGGTGTGAGTCTTTGAGTCGCCAGCAGATTGATTTGAAGTAAAGAGTTTTTAGTTCTTCGCGGCATCTCGTGCTTCTTTATGAACCTGTATGTCATGCATTCTTGGCAAAAACAGGGCCTGGCAGGTAAGTTAAGGTGTGAACACACAAAGTTAAAGCAAACAGTCAGGAAGAAGGTAGTGCTTTTAGCTAAGCAGCTGACTTTACTGTCTTCTGTGTGTGAAAACAGATATACAGATTAGCTAACTGCACTACAGAGCATTCACTTATAGAGTGCTGGCCTGTCAATGTCTGAAAAAGTTCAGTTAAAACCAGAACAGTGAGCTGTTGGTTGGTTTATGATCAGCAGTGCCCAAGCAGCTGTTTGTTAAATCTCTTGCGATGTGTTTCCTCCGTGACTTGCGTTCACAGTTAGCTCGTGAACGCTGCTCGATCCACTCGTGCACCAGGAGGCTGAAGACGTGAGGAGAATCTCAAATTTGTTCGTTTTTGCTTAAATAAGTTATATTGTTTTATTATAAATCATGATTTGTTCAATTAGTATCATTTAATAAACTGTTTTTTGACCATTTTACACTTTAGTTAAATTTTTCCCACATGCCAGCACACCACAGCATATCCCATTTTCATTAATGGGAAGCATTGGTGTATGATGGGTCTGGCATGTTGAAACCAGGGTCATGATACACACACACACACACACACACACACACACACATTTTCTAAGCCACTTCTCCCTCAGGGTCGCGGGGGGGTGCTGGAGCCCATCCCAGCGATCGTTGGCCGGAAGGCAGGATACACCCTGGACAGATTGCCAGTCCATCGCAGGGCAAGTGTCATTATAGTTTTGATATGTGAATTTTCACTCATTTTTATTTTCTGCTTAGTTCTTCATTTTGGTTTTCAATTTTAGTTCAGCTTCAGTAGTGACTCATCTGCACATTAATGTGTGAAACATCGGTTCTGCTTTTCAAACGATCCCGTGCGACGTGGAGGACCACCGGCAAAGCCTCATACATTTAAGAGTGACTGTTTACCTCAGAAATGTAAAACCTGAGTGGGAAATAAATGGACTGACTAACCTTGATTTATGAAGGCCTCATCGAGTGGGCTGAGCATCAGACTGGCAGGTAAGATGACACAGATAGACTGCTCCGGTGGGTAGACATAATGAGAGTCTGAAATTGCTGTTATTTTAAAGGGTGGATGGTTTTCAGTACTCGTCTGACAGCACTGTGAGCTTGTAATGCTACAGCTATGCTTCAAATGTTGCCACCAGATTTCTTATGCAAATATTTGTATTATGATCATATTGACAAGTTGAATCAAACTCACTGGATGTGTGTGTACAACAGCAACAGTGCCATATCATGGAAATCAACATTGTTTTTGCTTTTTTGAAGCAAAAGAATTTGATGTACTATGCAAATAAAAATTTCACTCCCCACTCCATACGGTGCATATAAGTGATACTTTTTTTATTTTTTTTAAATCCCACAAACGGGAAAATTCCACCTCCGCATTTAACCCATTAGTGAAGTGAAACACTGCATACACACTAGTAAATACACACACACAAGGGGGCAGTGAGCACACTTGCCCAGTGGGTAGCCCAATCTGCAGCGCCCGGGGAGAAGTTGGGGGTTAGGTGTCTTACTCAAGGACACCTCAGTCATGTACTGTCGGCTCTGGGGATCGAACTGGCGACCTTCCAGTCACAGGGCCATGTGGTTTAGTACTACACTACCAGTCAGAGGAGTGTTAAAGGGACAGCAACAAAAAAGATAATTGGTTTTAAATGTAATTCTAAGAGATAAAAAGAGATAATCTTATTGTTACTGTAATATACATAATATGCACTTTTCTGAGCATATTGTGGGTCCACATAAAACATATAAAGAACAAAAGGTTAACCTCATGTTTCATTTCAAAGAGTGTATAAATAGTCTTGGTTAATTGGCCAAGAATGATCATTGTACAGATAGTAATTGAAAGTTTTTTGTCAGTTTCAACTCATCAGGAAAATTAAATATATTGATACTGATTGTGCATCATGATAATTGGCTTCAAGTATTGTGATATATATATATTTTTTTTTACCCATATTGCCCACCCCTAGTGTGAACTGTCCTTGTTAGTAATCTCAAGACAGTCAGCCTCCATTTAGGTTACATCTGAAATTGACGTGGAACTTGATTTCTATGAACTGTCATAACAGCTGTGAGAGCTTAGTACCCGTCTATTACCTAGCAAGTGGCAAGCTTAATGGGTCCAAGCACTGTGCACCATTACAGAGTGAATAGAACACAAATGACGGGAAATGTTTTTAGAATAGGCTTGATTTATACATATATGTAGGGTCTAACGTCAGATTTCAAACCCGTTGGCCTTCTGACCTTGGTATGGTGAGCAGCATATCAAAATACCTACAAAACAGTACAGTACAGATGCGACGTGTTTGCCTAGCTGCTGAACTAGTGAAATAGTCAATCACAGTCAGTCTCTGAAATCCACATGAATGTGATATGTGGACACGGGGGGAAAAAAGAATTGTGAGGGATGTGAGCCCTTTTAAGAAAATTATAATGATTAACATTTGTTTTTTAGATGACACTAAATGATCACCTTGGCAAGCTGTACTGTACTTTCCTTTGGAAAAATAAGCGAGTGAATGACAGACAGACAGCAAGTGACTGTATGGTCCAAACAGGCCGTTACCTCCTCTGTAATTAGTCTAATTGTTCACTATTATAAGATGCATTTGTTCTGTCCCGTTAGTCTCTGTGAACTATGAATGAAGAGAACAATAATAGCATTGTAACTCTAGTCGGCTATAAATGTGTCAAACAATTTCACAAGTGTGTATGAGCATCTGCATAGTTTGTGCATGTGTGACCTATTAACCTTAGTGAATTTGGTTTCAAACATCAAGAATGTAAACCCTCTGCATAACAGTCAAAGAGGCTCCAGTGTCCACTGTGTTTGAAGCTCAATGGACCGTGCACCCTGACTTCCTATTCTATAGACACACAGCCATGCGTGCCCGAAGAAAAAAAGAGAAATCTGGCAGCAGTTGCAGTCCTGGCTCTCCAGAGGGATAGCAGAGGATTTTAGAGTGTAAAAGGAGCGCATGAGGAAATTAAGAAGTGGACCAGTCATAGATTGCACTGTCAGGTTAGATTACTGGTGGGCACCAGGTTTGGTTGTTACTAACTGTCCAGTCATGCACTGATTTGGAATCACCGTTTCGGTGCTGCAGCTGATTCTAGAAAAACCTGAAAACACAGTTCAGGCTGTACTGGATGATGAATGGCAGGCACATTGCCAGAAATGTTAATGAAGATGCCTGTTCCATGCAAAGCACATCTAAATAAGCAGGGGAAGGTATGCTGATCAGAGAAGTGAAATGATTTTCAGACTTGTGAACGTTAATTAACTCTTCAAATTTTTCAGATCTTCTAAAGTAATGTGAATGAGTATTCATCACAGAAAAAGGTTGTGTCATATGCTTGTTGAGTTGTTGCCCTTCCTTAAAGCGGCACTGTGTAAGATTTAGGGATTTGGAGACCTCTGTGGTGGAAATGTGTAACTGTATGCAACATATCAAAGAACATTTGTAGCATCAAGTTCTGACCCCTTCAACATGTGGAAGAATCTGAAAATTGCAAGCAAATTGAAAGAATATTCAAAGAGAACTTGGTGAAGGACATGTCTTCCAAGTGTGTGAGTGATCATCTACTGTTGTCATGTCTTTATCAGCGTAACGTTGAGCTGGGCCTTCTTTTTTGAGTCTGAGCATGTATTATATAATATTATTTAAATCATGTCACATTATTTATGTGCAGCTGATTGTCGAGGGCTAAATTCTGATACCCAAAAATGTCCACCAATGTAATTCTGTACTTATATTTCAGCTTGTATGGCTGAATTGCTCACTGGCAAAATCACCAGTCCAAAGCCTGTCAATACTGTGGTCAAGAGAAGCAGCCAATTAAAAATGCCTTATTGGCCATGTTTTCAGCTGATTAACTGGAGGTCGTCAATATAGGCTGATGTTATCAGCCCGCCTGTATTGCTTAGGATGTGTTTATTGTTGGAACATTACTGGTTCAGGGGAAGCTGAGCAGATGCAAGTATATCAGATCTGGCCACAGGGCATGTTTTCTGTAGATGTCCCGTTTTTCCATGCTGGGACCTACCTGTAGATTCTCTTGGAATGAGAAATCCTAATGCAGAAGACACCATTTTTGACCTAGGTGTTGGTGTTTTTAGGACAGACCTACCAGTCAATAAGAGCTCTTTGATGGCCCACTTGGTGACCAGGGCATCTTGTGGAATTGGCGGTGGGATGTTCTTTGGAGAAGACTTCACCAAGGCCAATTTTGTAAGAAGAAGTCTGCAGGAAAAAGTCCAAGTCAGGTTTTTGGAGCTGCCTGATGTTTAGTTGCACCATGGAAGTGTGGTCAGGTTCAAAGGGGAATTGGCTGGCACACTAGTCCACAAATTTGACCATTTCTTGCCCCTGTGCCACTTTAATGAAACCATCAAACCAGGAATTTTGCTTTTGGCTCTTATTTGATGTTTGCGGGACCTGAGAAGATAGGCTTGCAGCCTAGCCTGATATAATCTTTCCTGTTTTTACTCACATGACTTGGAAGGTTACAAGTCGCCTGGCCTGTCAGTTCCACCGCAGTATAAGATCCCTGCCAGGTTGTGAGGAACTAGTTAGCCAAACGAACGAGACGAAGATGGAATCATCAGGCTTTACCAAAATGTTTTTGATCCTCAGAGGCTCCGACCATACAGCAACTTGAGTGGAAACTTCTGCCTGTTCTCATTCAAGGTGTTCTATGCACTTAGACATCTCATCCACTTCTGTAATCCTCATTTTCCTCATCAGAATAAAATTTCAGTGAGTTGGAGCACATTATGAGTTGGTCCAGTACTTCACGGTCAGAGGTATCTTCTCATTTTGATG
This sequence comes from Pygocentrus nattereri, assembly GCF_015220715.1. NCBI lineage: Eukaryota > Metazoa > Chordata > Actinopteri > Characiformes > Serrasalmidae > Pygocentrus > Pygocentrus nattereri. The sequence continues at coordinate 10,153,824 of NC_051233.1, read as the reverse complement.
GATTATGCAGCATGCTGCATAGAGGCTGCAAAGTAACTTTTGAAGCATGATGGAGGTGTGAGTTGCTGCAGCTCAGCTGGCTGAACAGGAGCCAACTGGGAGTAGTTCCAGCTTCACCTGGCTTCACAGGCAATATGGATGTTCACAACATGGTGCTGAAACCGCACCCTCAAGCTAGTTTCAGCACCTTGGAGAGTGACTGGCTGTCCTAGGGAATTAAGATTTTGTTTATACATGTGAAGCAGGATGACTCTGGTGTCAGCTCATTGTTGGCTCCATCAGTAGCTGCTAGGGGTAATTATGCCCCTTTTAGATGTGTGTCCCTGAATGACCAACATGCTGCAGCCGTCTTGTATCTGCTGCTAACTCCTTTTAGTTTCTTACATTAATGTAGGTAACTGGATGAGGTCATGTGTGCCATGACATACTCAAGAACTTATATTACCTGTTTATTGTCTATGGGATGGCTAGATTCAACCAATGAGTATTGGTCAGTACATTTCAAACCTTGGGCGGTACTCTGAAAGCTCAGGGTTGTTGTCAGGACAAGGGCAGAGCTGTCAGCATCTTTTGGTGGTCTAATTAGAAAACAGGCTTATATGAAGCCTGTTTCATTGTGCCAGTACCTCCCAATAAACTGAATGCGTATGATATACAACAAAACATTTGTGTTCCTCAGCCATACGTATCACCAGCAACAGCTGCTTTCCTCACACGTCTAGTATGTGCTTGTCTGTGTACTCTGGCTTTTTCTCTGTGACTGCAGCCCAGCTTCTTTCTAAGCTCCCAGAAAGGCAAACAGGCAATTTCCTTAATGTCATCAGCATTCAGCGTGATGAAATGAAGATATAAGCAGATTTGTGCCGTATAAAGCAGCAGATGGATTTGATTTGTAAACCGTTCTGCTCAGAACCCTAATTCAATTCAGAAACCTCTCACATTTCAATGTGAGATGATACAAGCATCAGGAATCAAACTGTGTAGCTGTGGGATTGCAGTGTAGGGTTAATGCTCCAGATCAGAGTCCTTTTCTGGTCTAGATACATCTTTGGAGTTCTAACTTCAGCCCTAAGGAGATGAGCAAAGTTGATTGCAGAACAGCAGCAACAAGGCAGCATTTTACAGTACCTGCAGCTGTACTCTAAATTGCGCCCCATCTCTCAGAATAGAGGGATCAGAGTTATAATTCCAACAGTTTAATAGTCGATACCCGTTTTGAGTTTTTGTACCAATTCGATTTCCTTTGTTTCTAAACTCTATTCTTAAAACCCACACCAGCTAACCATTCAAATGCTAAACCAACAAGCTTATTACCAGAACACATTGACCGAACACTCTAAAATGACAGTTGTCTTTACAATGTCCTGAAAATGAAGTGTCCGTATGAACTGAAGCGTTTGGGGCGACAAATTCTACTGCCAAGTTTTGCAACACAATGAAGCTCAGCATTCCTAAACAAAATCCAAGTTGATCCGCATTCTATTTCAGTTTTTGTGACAATATGATATAAATACCATCTGAAATATTCTATGGCAGATTGCAGATTGAATTCTGAGGGCCACAGTACTGCTTTGATCATCTATCACAAATTCACAATAGCTCATTTTTGTATTAGATGGCAGCTCAAAGAAAGGAAAACCCAAACGAAATCAAAGCACCCCTCAACACGCGGTTCAAGAACACTCAACAGCGCATGTCATCATCTGCATATGGAGGTTGAACGATTGGGCCTCTATTCACTGATGATGCTGACACTGGCCCTTGTTCATCAAAATTGCTTATGGTCAGATTTGGACATCTGGACAGTGAGTTTCACCAACAGTTTTGTTGTCCATCAGTTTCATCTTTGGTGTATCTTTATGATCAAAGTCATGTCTGTTTTGTCCCGCATGTAAACTCAAGCATTTGTTACAAGCAGACTTGATTATTGTAATGCTCTACTTACTGGACTTAAAAAAACAATACATCCTTTACGACTCCTACAAAATGTGGCAACGCGCATCCTAACAAAAACCAAATGGAGATCATATCAGTCCCATTTTAAAATGACTGCTCTGGCTGCCTGTATCATTCAGGAGAGATTTTAAGGCTCTGCTACTAGTTTTTAAGGCTCTAAATGACCTTAAAGCACCTGCTTACATCACAGAGTGTCTGATTGTCTTTTTATTACAGGGTGAGATCTTAGATCTGCAGATACTGGCCTTCTGTAAAAAACAGAAAACATGGAGAGGCCTCTTTCAGTGACTATGCTTCTAAACTGTGGAACTCAATTCCACCTTTTATTAGACGGTCAAGCTCAGTGCTCACTTTTAAGAAGCAGCTAAAACCTAAACATCTAAAAAAATCATTTTAATTTAGCATTTAATTAAAACTACATCCTGTGGTGTTTGTCTTTTAATTTGATCTGTGTTATTTTCTTATCATTCTAAATTAATACTTATAATTTCTTGTATAGACATATTTTGTCACCTGTCTGTGAAGCGCTTTGAGCTGCCACTGGCATGAAAAGTGCTATACAAATAAAGTATTATTATTATTATTATTATTATTGTGATTATGTCTGGTAGGAGTGTGTGTAGATTTGAGAGCAATAGTTTAACTGGTAGGTGGGCACTTGATTTCACGCACTAAAGCTGGTTGATCATTGCACTCAAATCTCTGCTCGTTTTACATGTCACACACAACTTTAATGAATCAAGCACAGAGTAGTTCGTACGTCATTAAAGCTGGTCAAATCTGCATCTATAATGCCTAAGGTCCAGTTTGATGGATGGGCCAGTCACATTTAGGAGAAGCTCTCAGAACTTAGACTTTTTAGTTTTATACAGCAGCCAGAGCAGGCAGTGCTGTAAGAACTCAAACCATCTTTGTGGTTAAAAAAAAAACACATCTTTTAGTTTGAAATGTCTTTTTCCTTGGAAGTATACTTGCAGTCACAGGCTGTGTTTACATGCAAGGTTTTTTGCCGATCCGATTTAATACAGTCGGATTACAGATTCAGACTGAGGTTTTTATATGCACACTCTACTCAACAGTCTGATGGAGAATCTTCGTTTACATGCTCGCTACAAGTATTCCGATACAAAATGACGTGCATGTGTGGAGTAGCGCTTAGAGTAAACGTTACCATGACAGCAAACATCACGTGAGGTCCAATCCGAGTGAGATGAGTTTCCAGTCGACGCGCTTATGGTTTTAATTGCTTTAAAATCATGTCAGACTCTGAAAAACGTCCTTCACATGTCCTTTTTAAAGAAGGCCGAGAGGAAGACGTCATGTTCTGAAACACATAAGCTGGACGTCCGTCCCACTGCTGTCTTTTAAAGATCAGAGTAGAAACTTCGTCTCCTCTGCAAACCAGTTTCTGCTCCCACCATGTTGAACGTTATAAACCTTTCGCTATGACGCGACACGCATGCGCAGGACGTACCTACACGTTCCGATTGGAATGTAATCCGATACAGGCGTTTACATGGATATTATTCTTCTATTAAACGGATTATTTAAAGGTTTACCCACCTCGTTCAATCAGATAGAAACTGTATTCCGAACGGCCTGGCCTGAATGTTTACATGGATGTATTCTATTCCGATCGAGCTGTTAGTCGGATTACTAACGGATTATTTGGCTGTGTGTAAACGTGGCTGCAGTGGTGGTCATCGTGTTTCATTTTCTGATGTGCACTCTATAGTTAGACTGGATTATGATACCAGTTTAACTTGATTCCACCACTATTATAGAATAAACAGAATACAAAACTTTTTTTGTATTCTTTGGTAATGGCGTGACGCTAAAGCAACAATGCTTTTGACCTCCCTAGGAGTCAGTCAAGGCCTGGAATCCTATGTAACCCAGACTGAAACCCTGGAACACTTCTGAGCAGACATCATCGCCCCGATAAACTCCCTTGGCTCTGTATTCTTATCCCGCCGATGGAAACTTTGTCCTATGGCGTTACGAATGTGCTCTAAGCTGGCAAGAGGAGCGCAGCTCAAGCCGCGATCAAACAAGTGATGAGTGTCGAGGATGGGAGAGATAGAGGGAGGGGGAATTTGAAGCAGGGGGAGTGGAGATGTGGATACAGAAAGTGAGAGCAGGACAGGACGGAATAGTCATGGAAAGAGTGGAAGAGAGAGAGAGAGAGAGTGAGGGATGGTGTCTGCAATTTAATCTGAGTGCTTGTCCTTCAACAGCAGGCAATTCCTAGAAATTGAGAGCCTGGTACGCAGTGGAGCACCGGGTGGCTGAGTTGTTCACCCCCATGGCACAAGGCCTGCAGTCAGCTTGCTCGGATCATCTTTACATCCCGCATGCAATCATTAAACCAGAACATTTTGCTGACCTTGGCAACATGTAGACCTATGGGCAATGCTCATGCTAATACAAAGTAACACCTGATCGGACAGGAAATTGCACGTAGGACCTTGGGATTGCGTTTGCATGGCCTCCTTATTACTACCTTAGTTAAGCACTAACCAAACCGCCTCATAAAGTCTGTTTTCTCATGTTGCCTTTTCTGGTCGGACAAGAATTCAAAGGCTCATTTGACTTAACGTGGTGATAGAACGTAAGAAGGAACGTTTTAGAAAGGATTAATGAGACTGTTTCCAGCTGTGCCGCAAGCAGAATTCCCTGCTTGGTAATAGGAAACAAGAATTACCATCTGATAGTTGAAACAAAGCAAAAGTGAAACAAACTTAAGAGCTGTTTGCCCATGACAGCAGTAGGCCTGCCACAAGTTTTACATAATCGCCTAATCACAATTATTTGAGATTATTGAGCAGTTATTTACGCTGTCGTTGGATTCACAATACTATTAAGCCGCAACAAGCAAATTGTGAGACAAATAAATGTAAATAAAATAAAGCCTGTAATATGTTCTTTGAGACCCTTAATGGATCTTATATAAACAAAGTGAGTACTAATTATTATATTAGAGTTTGTTAGCTTTGTAGCTAATATTTTGCTTATTTTCACTCAAGAAAAAATATAAGCATGGCTTAGCTACATGATTCTGACATTTGTGTCACATGTTCAACATTGCTGTGTATAAATTTGATGTTTTGCCAGTGTTAGCTAAGTAGTAAACATAGCTAGGAAGTAAGAGGGCTAATAAGCCAGTGTGGCCACATTAATAGTTGAATACAGTGAACAAATAAAGACAATTAAATCATGAATCGTTACTACAACTAAAATTTCATGAATGCGACAGGCCTTGATAGCAGTCTGGTTAATATAAGACTATTAAATATAGCCTTAAAATTCTACTAATATTTTAATGTTTTAAGCTGTAAAATAGGCCGTTCCGAGCAATTATATTATAATTAATATATTAATATATATTAAATATAGCTTTAAACTTCTACCAACCATTCCGAGTGCTTTAACGTGAAATGTGTCGTTATACATGACTTACTGAATCAGAACTGTTTGCAGTAGTAGTGATAGGAACCAGACATCCATGTCTAGAAGCTCCCTTACAGAAGGTTATTATATTAAATGCTTATGAATGTGCTGCTTGATCCCTGTGAGATTATTTTATGATTGTTTTGAGGTAAAGGTTTTGGTCTAAAAAGTTCATTCATGGTAGAGAACTACATTCAGGGTATTGTGAAGCCAAATAATCTCTTAAGGAAACTTACTTTTTCAGATTTGCCATTATTTACCACTCAGAAAAGACATGCAGGTTCACTGGTAAATAAAATGGCTTTATTTGAATTGGAAGCATTGTGACCCCTGGTTCCTATCGCCACCACTGTAAAAAGGTCAGTGAGTGTCTCTACAACAAACCATTTCGCATCAAACCACTCTGACTGTGTTTACAGCGATTGAATTATGCGCACATTTTGAAAAATGATTAGACTTCTCCTTTAACATAATAAAGCATTATTGCTTATACAGCTGGTCATTGTCTACATATAGCAAAGGAGAAGCACGTTGTGTTCTGCCTTTAAAGTTGTTCACAGACAGAGAATTTCCCATTTCCTTATACAGTGCAAAGCATCTGTCACTTGCAGAGCTGGAATTCTTCAGTGTTCGGCCTCCTTTAAGTCTTTTACAGTGTCGTAACAGGACTTCTCTGTAATGGGTTATGTGTTTCTTAGAAGTGGGCAGTAGGGTGGCAGGTGTAGCCCTTCAAAAGGTTCAGCTTTCAGGTGTTTAGAGCTCTCTCCAAGAACCGAACAAGGGTTTCATGTGCACAGAGGAATCCAGTGTTGCTACCTAATCTTTATCTGGCTCATCTGTCACAATACCAGTGAAACGGGATGGTTCTTGATATCAATTTGATACCACAGCACGAAAACTAGCCTAGCTAGCCATTCTAGCCACTTAACGGCAGAGCACAGTGACCATTTATTCTATAACAATTCCCAACATATTATTGCGGGCAGTTGATTTTCAAATTCAGATTCAGATTCCTTTATTGATCCCAGGGGGAAATTGCAGAATGTCTGAAATGTTATGATGTCTGAAAAAAGAACTGGCATTCCCAGTGAACCAGAATGAATAGGATAGACCATACCATTACCAATTAGGGCTTATGGTACTAACCAAATTACTTCCATACTACAGAATCTAAAATTTTGGCGTCATTTAATGCTGAATATCATTATCTAAGCAGTCAGTCTTGACATGCACTATATTTCCAAAAGTATTCACTGAGCCATGCAAATCATTGAATTCCGGTGTTCTAATCACTTCAATGGCCACAGGTGTATAAAACCAAGCACCTAGGTACACAGACTACCTCTACAGACATTTGTGAAAGAATGGGTCACTCTCAGGAATTCAGTGAATTACAGTGTGGTACAGTGATAGGATGCCTTCGTCCAGTCGTGAAATTTCCTCACTACTAAATATTCCACAGTCAACTGTCAGTGGGATTATAACAAAGTCGAAGCAATTGGGAACGACAGCAACTCAGCCATGAAGTGGTAGGCCACGTAAAATGACCGAGTGGGGTCAGAGGATGCCGAGGCGCATAGTGCGCAGAGGTCCGCAACTTTCTGCAGTCAATCACTACAGACCTCCAAACTTCATGGGGCCTTCAGATTATCTCAAGAACAGCGTAGAGAGTTTCATGGAATGGGTTTTCACGTCCGAGCAGCTGCATCCAAGCCTTACATCACCAAGCGCAATGCAAAGCGTCAAATGCTGGTGGTGTAAGGTGCCATCACTGGACTCTAGAGCAGTGGAGACGTGTTCTATGCTTCTCCATCTCCGATGGACGTGTCTGGGTTTGGTGGTTGCCAGGAGAACAGTACTTAAACCCTATGGATTAAGAATGGGACATCACTCAAGTTCATATGCTTGTGAAGGCAGATGAGCGAATACTTTTGACATAGTGTATGTGAGCCGATGTCTAGACTGCTGCTTGGCTGTCTAAACTGCATTCTGTATTCATGTTGTTAATGTCAGTGCTTCTTGATTGGTCAGCGATCTCTTATAGTCAGTAAATACACACACTTCTTGTACCTCACATTTATTTCTGCTTTAACTTTCCCTTAAATTCCCAGGCTTATTACATACTAAGGCTTATTATTCAGTAACTACAGGGACTTCTAAGCAAACTGAATATGCTGTTTTATGGTTATAGAAGTTTGGAATAAACTGTCCTGCTCAGTGGACCCTGGCCATGTAAGGGGTTAAGCCACACCCCCTTTCTCAGAATTGAAAAAGTATCGTTCGGAAATCAGTATGGAAACTAAAGTATCAGAATGAGTATCAACTTTGAACCTCTGTCAAGAATCACATAAGTTTGGGGTTAACTGATTTGCGGACCTCCATGCCCTTCTGGTTCAAAATTCTGTCTTTTTTGTTATACTGGCGGTCACAGTGCTGTGGGGGAGTCAGTTAGACAGGACTGTGGTCCGGCAGAACTGTTAGATTTTTGACTTCAGCGTGATGCTGATATCTATCAGTACTGATATGCCATCTCTGCCTGGCTCTGTTAAATGGCTTAAGAAAAATGACGAAAAATAATGTGTTTAAAAATCAGCGGTGGAAAACAGTCATCACTCTTTTCTGTCATTACTTGTTATTGATGATTGACAGGCCGCTGTCAGAACGTATTATTATTTTAAAGTCACAGTGTTGAAAAGCAGGTTATTCTGGCTGACGATATCGCTGTAAACACTCTCTCCCTGTGTCTATTTATCTCTCCTCTGAGTCACCTCTCACATCATTTCTCACTCCATCTTTTCCTTAGCAGCTCTTCTAAACAGAGCCAGTGCACTGCAGTCAAAGGGAATTCCATTCCATGATGTCATCAAGTCGAGGCTCTAGGCAACTTTTCTGATGCTTGATTTGCAGCCAAGTATCACACAGCTAGTAAAAGGCACTTAATCATGCTCAGTGATGCATCCCACATAGGCAGGTTAGTTTTTGTACAAGGTCTGGATGTGGGATCGTTGTGTGTGTGTGTGTGTGTGTGTGTGTGTGTGTGTGTGTGTATTGTTGTTGTCTGAAAAAAACTCATATCTCCAAAATGATAACTTTATGGGAGAAGGAAAAAACCTACCTTAAATTTAATGTAAGTCAATGGAACCAGATGTCTTTTCAAGTCATTTCAAGGTAGTTTCAAATTCCATCAAAAACTGAAAAATTGAGATGTGAATGTAAATGAAAATGTAATACTAATGCCCTAAAGTAATTCAGAGTAGAGCTTCATTCATTATGTCATTTTACTACATTTGTAAATGGTACTTGGCCTTCTCAAACGTCCCACAGGTACTATAAAGGTGTCTCTGAGTAAAGAGAACTGTTACCTCATTTTTATCCTGAAAAAGTATTAAAACAAACACAAACACCCGCTTTTCCAGCAGTTAAGGGCTGGCCGGGGGTCTGTGTTTGGTGAATTGTGTCGTCGCTGTGGGCAGCGTATTGTATGTGTGTGAGCCTGTCAGAGTCTCCACACACTCTTCTTTTCATTTTACTCCTCTTTTCTTCTTTTCCACCCTTTCTTTCTTCTCTCCCTTCGTTTTGAGGACTGGGCGGTGAGCCGAGGGCAGTTTTTTTTTTTCTTCATTGTCCAGTCTTTGAAGTGGGTTGGACCAAAGGAGCGACTTCACAAGTGCCCACACAGGCGCACACACCGCTGTAGTCGTTCTCTCTGTCACTCTGCATTCGTCGTCTTTTTTTGTTGTCTTCTGTCCATGTTTGGTTCTTGTTTCTTTCTCTCTTAAAGCTTGTTCTGATAGCTGTTTATCATGGAAAGCTGCATTTTTAGGAGAATACCATTAGAATACTTACCTACTACATTTAAAAATATCTTTACCATTTTTAAAAGAAACACCTTCCTGTTACTGAGCTCTGATAAAGCCTGAGTAAACCGATAAATCAGTGTGATCAGTTATTAATCTCAGTGTTACTGAGCTCTGCTAAAGCCTGAGTAGACTGATAAACTGAAGCCTGGCGTCAGTAAGTGCTTCTGACTGAACTACTGAAATAAAATAAGCAGATATACAGTAGGGATGTTTGTGGATATTTGAATATACAGACATTTAAACTGATATTTTACTCAATCAGGGATTTTAATTAAGTGTGCAGTTTGCTATAAAACAATTACTTTAAGCAAAATGGCCATGTTTACTGTACACTTCAAAAGTTATCACAAATGATGTGTAAACGAAAGCTGACCAGGTTCAGGAACAAACGTGCAAATAGTGTTTTGTTCCTTCGTACACTTTTCTCCTCTCTGTCTCTCTTGTAAAGCTTCTGTAGCAGATAGATTTCAGTCTCTGACTAAATCAGTCTGTTTCAGCCCCGAAAGCCCTTTCTCAGCCAGCCACTATTTACAGCTAGTTGTGAAGGATGGAGGTCCCGCTTGGTCTCTGTGTTATTCAGCTGATGCAGAGTAGGTAAAACTGGCTATAGGTGACAGCACTGCAGTTACCAAGGGTCTCTCTCGCACCCGAACACACGCACAGACAGACACACAAGGACACAGTGGACCCACATCTCTCTCTCTCTCTCTCTCTCTCTCTCTCTCTCTCACACACACACACACACACACACACACACACACACACACACACACACACACACATATCTGAACTCATCAGCGCCTTCTTGCTTCTGTCATTGTAATTGGATAAGTGTGAAAGTGCTGAACAGTGGCTACGTAAGCAATAACGCTCCACTAGACATGCACACATTATCTCCACCTCTCTACCTCATTCATACATACACACACACACACACACCTGTGGACAACTGAACTCCCTTTTAAACCATACTCCTATAGATTAGATTTCACTGTTGCAGTGTACTACAATTAGCATCTCAAATATCATTAATGTACTAAATGAACTAAACATTTTAAACCACTTATAGATGAGAACTTGCAAAAAAAAGCATAAAATTGTCAAACTTTTCTTTGCTATTGACCAGCCATTAAAGCAGCCCTATGCAATAATTTTGTTAAAACCGAAAAAGTGTCATTAATGAGTGTGGAAAACAAAGAACACACTAAAATATGGTGCATGCGCTGCAAATCACCCTTTAAACCATAAATAATCATTTAAAAGTCAGATGTACAGGGCTGGATATGGCAGGGGTATATAGACCATATCATGTTGCTGCTGTCAGAGGAAAACCTTGTATCCTTTTTTTTTTTTTTTTTTTTTACATAATTTGAAAATACTTGTCGCCCTTTACATTGTATGCAAATTTCATGAAGCATGAACCAAAGGAAATGGCCCAAAGTGACTTGGAAAAAAACCTGGTTCCATTGACTTACATTAAAAGTAAAGTAGGATTTTTCTCCTGTAAAGTTACCATTTTAGAGATATGATGTTTACTTCCGACAACAGCGGACAACAATGCTTTCGCTTATAAACATAAAACGCACAGGATCAAAAGTAGGCTCCAACTCGATGGTCTTAAGTCTCAAATGCAACATTATACAGATGAAGATATGATGACAACAGTAGAGAATTGACTCACATCCTCAAAACACGCATCCTTCACCAATTTTTGACCGAGGTCTCTTCGAATACTCATTCACCTTTTAAAAGTCACATTCATCTGCTTGTAGGGGTGGGCAGTATGACGATATTTCATCATAATCATGATAAATTGTGTCACATTACTCTTTTCCGAGTATATCAAGGATAACGTCAGTATTTAAAACACTGACCAACTATATGTTTCATTACAAAGTGAGCGTAATTGGGCCTGTTTAACTGGATGTAGTGCAGTTTGTAGAACACTGAATAAAAATCATTGTAGTTGTAGGATTATTATTGTTAATAATATTAATATTGTAGTATTGTTTATATGTGACGCTGGTTCTGTTCTGCCTGTTCCAACTCAGAAAAACTGTTCAAAACATCAGAAAAGCTAACTATTGTGATGCATATCAGGTATCGTGAAAATGTCTTGAAATATCATGTTCTAGTTCTAGTCGAAAGCACAACCAATGTTACAAAATGTTCTTCTGCATGTGCAATTACACATTTCCACCAGAGAGGTCTCCAAATCCCCAAATCCTACAGTGTCGCTTTAAGTGCTAGTTATTCATTGTCCAGTAATAGAAAAAAGCAGAAACCTATGTGTAACAGGAGCTTCAAGTATTAAATAAAATATGCATTTTTCAATATTTAGATTGACCACTGGAAACTAGCCTCCAGTTCAAAAAACTGGGCGTGGATATTTTTCCACACCTCCAAAGTTCAGTCTTCGAAGTTGGTTTTGCATTTTCTGTTTCTCACAATTCAAATAATCTCAAACACATTGATGAACTGGACTCTGGGGCGGTCAGTCCATTGCTCCGAGAACCCCAGCAGCTTCTTATTTTTCATCCTTTTAGAGTTGCCTTCTCACAGTGGAAGGATGGGTGGAAACACCTGTGGATGTTTTCAGATCTGAAGCAGCTTGATTTTCTCCTCTCTCTCTCTCTCTCTCTCTCTCACACAGAGAGTTAAAGCTTTAACTGCTGTTTATCTGATGGGGGCGGTTTTGGTGGTCTGCCAGGTCTTGCACGGACGAGTCTTTTAATCATTTTCTAGACAGTTTTGGAAACCCCTGGTTTTTCCCTTTTGACTTCCCATTTCCTTAGGAAAGTGGAGTGTTCATCATTTTCAGTGCAATAAAATTAGCTTTTGAGCTTTTCTGTGAAAAAAGACCTCATGACAACTAAACATAAAACTTAAGTAGTTTCGGAGGTCATTTTCTCCGACTTTCACTCACCATGCCTTGCATTTGTAACTGAAACTAGTGGCCAAATTACAGAAACATCTTAACTCTGAAATCTTATCTTTACTTCTTAGTCACCGTGACCGCTTTAGTTAGGACTGAATTTAGGATAGAGGCTATTACAGAACAACAGTTCTTAAGTTCATAATCTTATCCATTAACTCCACAGAAGAGAACAGTATTACAGAAACATCCTAACTCAATAAAATTTCCTAAAATCTGTCCTAACTTTAAGATAAACCCTACAGCTTCTTAACTTCTGTTTTAATTGAGTGATTCTACTGTTTTATGCAGTGACAGGCAGCACAGTTCACTGTAAGTAGCATAATAATGTTACATTTATCTACACTGAAAACGGTGATTTGACTTGTGAGGGCTTTTTCTCTAACAGCGTTTTAATACCCCAGACGCTGCAGACACGATCTCCACCGTCCCCTCTTATTACCTTTGTGTGTTAATGTTGACGGAAACTCATCAGATAAAATATTACAGTGATGGTGGTGAATAGTGAGGAGACAGAGCTGAATGTGTGTCTGTGTATTAGGAGGAATGACGTTAGCACATTTGGCTAAAGTGTTTAGGAAACTGAAACTGTAAACCAGCGATGCTCTAGTCTTAACTTTCAGTTTATCGTGCTTTAGTTTTGTTTGACCTTTTTTTTTTTACCTCAGTAATCATAGTTAGCTGCCTGGCTAACTAGCTTGATCACTTTACGTGTTTACATTTCAGCTGTGGGCGTATGGTCGGTTGCTAGTTGACAGACATGGCAGTTGATTGTCAATTTTGATCGAGTAAATTAAGATTTCTTAACTTGAGGTAAGATGCTGTAAGATAAGAGAAGATTCCTAAATCCAGATAAGATTTGCTTCTGTAACGTGACTGCAGAAAAACATATCTTGACTCGTCAGGTCTTAAGACGAAAAGATTTTGCAAGTTTCATAAATACGGTTTCAGGAGCTTCAGATCACAAATAAGACGCTCATGCTTACAAAATAGGAGTAATACCCTTCTGTTAAAAGTGATTTATTGATAAGTGGTCCCAGGAACATTTTACCTACAGCTTGAATTTTCCATTCCTTTGCTATGATGATCCAGTAGATGTACCCCAATGTTTGCATTTCATCCAAATCTGTTGACACTGATGCTCATACAGACATGTGCATGAAAAATATCGACACACAATTCCCATATCGTTTCTCCCTAATTGCTCCCTTAAGAACTGTGATCAAAGCAGTAGTTGTGATGTCACAGATTTACACGCCTACTTCTCACATGGAAAATTCGACGAGGAAAAAAAAACAAGTTTCTAGACGAGAGCTAAATGTTGCTCTGTGGAGCAAGAGAGGCACAGTGACTAGAGAAAGAATGGTTCGATACAAAAGAAAAAGATGCTGCAGTCAGGATAACGGCATTACATCACAGCTACGGAGACACACAGCAACACGCGGGTTCACAGAGTTCACTCCGAACCTCAGAGGAGAGGGGAGAAACCACTCAGCCCAGCCTCCCTTTGTGGAGCTGGACCTGCAGTTTTTATGGCCCTGCTTGACCGTGTGGTCCTATTTCACTCTCACCACAGTCAGAGCTCTGAACCTGCACAGAAAGACTAGAAATGCTGCGTGTTTAAAGAGCTTATGTGGTATAATCTGTGATAAAGAGCAGGCAGTACGCGTCAGTGAAGAACCCCCCCCACCACGTGTTGGAATGGTTTAATCCGGCTGTGTTAAGACGGGTTGGCGATGCTCAGCGGGATTCGACTGTCTCCCCATTATTATCACTCTT